>NC_057799.1:285572-327097 GCF_018294505.1 Triticum aestivum | reverse complement strand
CCACCGCCTGCCCGCTTTGCCTACTCCGCCATTTCACACCTCTCGTCTGTCTGCCGCACGGGTACCATCAACCCCCGCGAATGCCATCCGTGGGGGTGATCACGCCCGGCAAGTGTTCGGTGAAATGCCATTGCTACAATTTTGACAATTTTTTCCTTCTTCTTTGAAGCACCGGATACAGACACTCCTCGTCCGACGAGGAGGATATATTATGCGGATGAAAAGCGGTGATGCAGGAGTCCTTGCAGATATGGAGCATGCAAAAGAGCATGTTCTCAATTTCAAGGGAAGGGTCATCGAGTGTTGAACCAGAACAGGACACGGAGGCATTTGATGTTGATGGATGACTACTTTTGCCCCGATGCCCTATTTGTGAACAACTTTCGCCGGCACTTTCGGATGGGCAAAAATGGTGACGGCCGATGCCGTGAGCCAAAGCGAAGGTGGAGATAGCGGCAGTGGTACGGCTCCTCATGTTGGACGTCCTGCATTCATCCATCCATCCCCGTGAATGACCTCCTCTTGAAGCAACACCAGAGAGCATGTTGTGTCCATGTCCGGTGGCTGTTGCATTTTTTGACAAAATTTTCCTTCTTCTTTGAAGCACCAGATACAGACACTCCTCATCCGACGAGGAGGATATATTATGCGGATGAAAGGCGATATGATGATGCAGGAGTCCTTGCAGACGCGGAGCATGCATAAGAGCATGTTCTCAATTTCAAGGGATCGAATCAAGTGTCATCGAGTGTTTGCAAAGAGTTCTCCAGAGGCGGGGATTTTCACCAACAGGCAGCGTGGAGGTGGGTGAGTCTGACTGCGCCTTGCATGCATGGAGGTGGCTGGTGAGAAGATACATGCTGTAGAAAGGAGTATGGGATTGGAGCTGACCGGCAGCGTGGTAGATGTACATCACCGTGGTTGGAGATCAATGTTCACCTCCCCGCCTCCAAAATGCTTGTAGGATTTACCTAGGCATGATTGATTATTAATTAATATTACTATGTGAACCAGACGGGAGGCATATACTATTTCATAGAAAATGCTACTCGCTCCGTTTCAAAATAAATGTCCCTGCAAAGGGAGTACTACTCTTCTGTTTCGCACCTCACAAATTGAGGAGCTATACTACTGACTCTTAGAATAATTTAGAATGTTGAAATTCAGCAGAAACTCCATACAAGTTTTTCTTATGTGACAACGACGCTAACACACGAGTTTTTTTACTATTCGAGGATTAGATAAGGAAAAGATCAATCCTTGCCCTCTTAGTAGTTCATGTTTTGACTTTTGGCACCCCTGAGATTCCTGCCTAGCTCCGCCACTGCTACATACGGACATATGTGACATATTTTAGAACGTAGATTCACTCATTTTGCTCCGTATGTAGCCCGTATTGCTCATTAAAATTGTATTACAAAATTTGACTAGTAATCAGAAATAGATACACATATTATCATATCTCAACATCCCGCAGCTCCTCGAGTGATTTGTAAGGTCCACCGCCCCTGGCATGGACGAGCGAGGCAATACTTGTTGTTGATAGAACTTGTACTAGAAATATTTGGGTACATTCACATCTCGCCGTCCCACAGCTCCTCGAGTGATTTGTAAGGTCCGTCGGGCGACACAAAGTAGTCCCCCTGGCACGCCCTTTTCTGCGGTATCGTGGCGATCATGGCCTTGTCCTCATCGCTCAGCTCCCAATCAACAAAGATGTCCATGTTTTGCTTGAGCCTCTCCTTGTTGAAGCTCCTGGCCACAAAGCACACGCCCTGCTCGTACACCCACCTCAACGCCACCTGCACGTACACATCGTCATGGAAATCTTTCTGATGCATGCAGTTGCAGGATCAACTCAAACAGTCTCACAGCAAAAGCTAATTTCATCATAAACTAATTAGTCTGATACTATATGATATGAGAAATTTATATATCTATCTGTGAATTTCATTTAGCAAAAAAGAAAAGAAAAGAGATTACTACCTGGGCCACGGTCTTGGCTTTGGCGGCGGCGACGTGGTGCATGACGCCGCTGTGCATGACGGCGTCCGAGCCCCAGGAGGCGCCGTACGCGCCCAGCGGCGAGTAGGCGGAGACGACCACGCCGTGCCTCGCGCACACCTCCCGCACCTTCTCCTGCCTCCACCCCACGTTCAGCTCCACCTGGTTCACGGCCGGCGGCACCGCGGCCAGCGCCAGCAGCCGCTCCATCTTGGCGGCCGAGAAGTTGCTGACGCCGACGGAGCGCGCCAGGCCCAGGCGGCGGCACTCCTCCATGCCGCGCCACACGCCCTCCATGTCGAACTCCGCCAGCGTGGCCTTGTCCGCCGGGTTGTCGGCGGCGACGGGCCAGTGGACGAGGAAGAGGTCCAGGTAGTCGAGGCCGAGGCGGGCGAGGGACTCGCGGAGCGCCGGGACGACGCGGCCCGGGCGCGCGTTGGGGATCCCGAGCTTGGAGGTGACGAAGAGGTCCTCGCGCGAGGAGATCCCGCCGGCGCCTGAGCGGACGGCCTCGGCGACGGCTGCGCCCACGGCCGGCTCCGTGCCGTACATGGCGGCCGTGTCGAGGTGGCGGTAGCCGAGGCGGACGGCGTGCACGATGGTGTCCGGCAGGTCGGCGGGCACGCGCGAGGAGCCGGTGCCGAAGCCCAGCACCGGCATCTCGTGGCCCGTGTTCAGGGTCACGCACGGGATCGCCGTCGTCGCCATGGTTGTTGGGAGTTTGGATTTGGTTGAGGTTTGGGTTGGAGTTGGGGTTGGGCGTTTGACTTGACCGGCCGGCTGCATGAATGGTACCCCTTTAAATAGCGCTCGTGCGTACGATAGACTATGTGTGAATAAAAAAGTGGTGGTTGCCATGTCAAGCACGTCTGAGTCTGAGTTTGATCTTCTCTCTTGCTTGGGAGACAAGATGCTCTTGTTTCCGCTTTTCAAAGTCAAATTCTAAGGGATCCTATCACTTTCGATTCTCTACGAGTTTTTAAAATTCACAACTCCTTTGTTACGACTTGCGACTTTTATTTGACTTTTAAATATCTTTTCAGGCCTTTCAACCTCTCAAACTCCCTTTCTCATTTTTTATCCTCTCCCACTCTATGTCCGACACTGACATATGGCCCCCCCCCCCACTCTCTTTGTCACTGTCAGTTCTCCTCCAACTCCCCTTCGACACTGGCATATGTCCGAGCTCCTCCATGTTGTATGACAGCGTGCAACGCCGGCCCTCGGGCGACTACGCGACGGGGATCTGCGCCCCTTGCACGAGTGCGTGAGTGTGGCTCGGCACCCTCAACACCACGGAGGAGGAGGCACGTCCTTACGATAGTATGGCGCTCCGCTACTTCAGGAGCAAGGTGGTGCACAATTTTCCCGACTAGCTAGAAGATGAAGCATCACCGTTCGTTGAGTGACACCATGCGAGGAATAAAAAACCCTAACTTAAATGCACCTCCTACTTGGTGACCTGTGCACCAGATAAAGAGGAATCGAGCACCCCAGCTCCCCAAGCACGCGTTTTTGGGCCAGCCCATGTGCGGAATTTGAATGTTTTTCACAAATTCAAAATATGTTCATGATTTTTTATAAATTCAAAATGTGTTTACGAATTTTCACAATTGCTCCCAAATTTCAAAAGAAGTTCATCGATTCCAAAAAATGTCATAAATTTGAAATAATGTTTTTATTGGAAACAAAAATATTCATGAAATTTCAAAAATTATTCCCCAAATTCAAAAAATGTTTGTCAATTCAAAAAAACTATTCGCCAACCGCGCCTGGATCAGTGACATTTACGGTGGCCTGGGCCGATGGCCATGGTGAAATTACGTCGACATCTGGTGTCACCTCCAGCGCATCAACCTCAAATTCCAGACAAATCACTTGGCATTGGATTGGCCAACAAAAGTTTGAGCAACTCCAACGCACAAACACATTTCGTCCGCCCCTGTCCGTTTGGATCCATGCTGACAGAAATCTTTGCCCAACGCACAAACCCATTTGCACTTTCTGTTCGTTCCGTATCCATTCGGACCCAATTCCAGTGCAAATTTGGGACGGATTTGAGTCGGAGGCAGGCACAAAGCAAAAGTTTTTTGTGTCCTCTTTGTCCGTTGCATGCACCATGTGAACCATCTGCCATCCACCCACCATCCCATCCCATCTTCTCCTTTTCCACTCTCTTCTCCCACCCTCACGCACGGGATCGCCGTCGCCGTCGCCACGGCGGCGTGCTCGAGGTCCATGGTTGGAGCTTGATCTAGCTTGTTAGGAGTTGGATTTGGTTGAGGTTGGGCGTTTGGGTTGTGCGTGATCTTGTTAGGAGTTGAATGGTCTGGTCTCCCTTTCCTTAAATAAATAGCACTCCGACCTGCCTGCGTGCGTAGTAAGATATGTGTGAATTAAGTGGTGGTTGCCATTTTCTCGAAAAAAAGGTGGTGGTTGCCATGACACTGACAGGGGGCCACGTTCGACTTCTTTCTATTTCTCTTTGCTTTGCTTTGCTTGGGAGAGAAGATGCTCCTTCTTTTCTTTTGAAAGTCAAAGTCTAAGGGAGGGATCCTATCACTTTCGATTCTATACGAGTTTTTAAAATTGACAACTCCTTGTTACGACTTGCGACTTTTATTTGACCTTTTTTTAATTAAATAGGAGTATCTTTTCTGGCCTTCCAATATCTCTCCAACTCCCTTTCTCATTTTCGATCCTCTCCCACCCCTCCAATCCTCTCATCGTCACAGTCGGTTCTCCTCCAACTCCCCTTGTTCACCTTGCCTCCTCTACCCTACCACCTACCTCGGCACATTAGGACGCATTGCTGCCAACAGTCGACTCCAGTCACTGTGATCCAAGGATAGGGGAGAGGAGATCCAAGGCCAGTCTAGTTGTGGTTATGTAACACCCTGAGGATCATGCTACAGTAACTCTCTGTGATTAAGCTAATCATGTTGCTAAACAGGGCATGATCACATTTGGAATCACACTTCTTTTCAAACTCCTAATTCAAACTTCAATTAAAATTAAAGTGGAAAATAAAAGTTTTCAAAAATTTGAACAAAAATGTTCGGTGGGTGCCAAATAATACACTGGTAATTATGGTGGAGAAAACACATTTTTATAAAATACTTAAATACTTTTAAATGAAATAAAACAGAAAAGAAAATACACAAATAAAAAGAAAAGGCAAAAGAACCAGAACATACAAAGAAAAAGAGAAGGCCTTTCCCCCCACGGGACCCCCCCGGCCCAACTGGGCCGACCCCCGGCCCAGCCCACCTTCCCCCCTCGCCCCTTCCCTGTTCCCCCGACCGGGGTCGGAACAGGGGCCGTCCCCGCCGCACCACCTCGCTGGCGACGGGGAGGATAAGGGCGCCAGCGCCCCCCGCCTCCTCGGGCCCCTCTCCCACTCGCCCCCGCTCTCACTCTCGGCCTCTGCGCCTCCCCCGTCAGATCCACCTCCCTCTCCCCTTCGATCCCCACTGCCAGAGCGTGCTCGCCGCCGTTCTCCGTCGTCCCCGCGGCCACCGTCATCGCCCTGCACCCCCGACATGCCGTAGGCGTCCGTCATCGTCCGCCACTTCGACCGGTGCCCGCCGTTGGAGCCGGGAGGCACCACAGCGCCGGATCCAGCTCGTCCCCTTCTGCCTCGGCCGCCGGTGACCGCCGTCGTCTCCGGCCACCTCTGCGCTCCTAAGCTGTCGCAGGCTTTTCGTAGCCGCTCGGTGAGCTCCACCCCTTCCTCTCCCCGTCCTAGCTCCGTTTACGCGCCGCAGCAAGCTGTGCGCGACGCGACGCCATTGCCGCGCCCGGGCTCCGCTGTCGAGCTCGTAGCCATCACGGTAGGGCTCGTCCCGGTCCGTCGAGCTCACCAACACGTTCGTGGCTTCGAGTAGTCGCCGTAGGAGTAGCGCGCCGCCCGTTTTAGCCTCCTTTTCATCGCGCGCGAGTTCGCCGTGCTTCGGGTCTCCGCCGTTCCTGTCGCCGGCGGCGGCTCCGACCATCGCAGCTTGCGTGGCCACCCGCGTTGGATGCGGCGTTGCTCACTCGTTCGAACGCAGCAACGCACGGGCCAAAAGGCCCCCTGTACGTGGATTCCGGCGAGGTCCCGAGCGCCTCCGCCGTATTTTCGGTCGCCGGTGTTCAGCCGCCGGCCACCACCGACGTGGCACACCTCGGGCCACCCCCGGGTCACTGCCAGCGGGCCCCGCGGACTGGGTCCACCCAGTCAACGTGCTGACTGGGCAGGCCCAGCCGCTGACATGCGGGCCCCGCCGCAAAAATAAAAAAAAAGAAAAATGTTATATATATAAAAATAATTAATTAATCTAATCACTCACTGACAGGTGGGCCCAGTAGTTAATTAACTGAAAATTAATTAGCTTAATCTTCTGTTAACCCACTGTCTATGACAGGTGGGTCCCCCGTGTCAGTTTTGACCAGTCAACCCGGACTGTTGACCGCTGACGTCGCTCATACGTCATGCTGACGTCATACCCCTTTTTCTGTTAATTAAATAATTCCAGAAATTCAAATAAACTTTGAAAATTCATATCTTTTAAACCGTAACTCGGATGAAAATGTTTTCTATATGAAAGTTGCTCAGAACGACGAGACGAATCCAAATACGCAGTCCGTTCGTCCACCACACCTCCCTAACCTATCGAACTAGCAACTTTCCCCCTCCGGTCCGTCTGTCCGAAAACGTGAAACATCGGGAATACCTCCCGGATGTTCCCCCCCTTCACCGGTACCACCTACTGTCGCGTTAGGACACACCTAGCACCGCTCATTGTCATGTCACGCATCGTCATGCTTATGTTTGCATTGTATTTACTGTTTCTTCCCCCTCCTCTCTCCGGTAGACTACGAGACCGACACTGCTGCTGCCCAGTTCGACTACGGAGTCGACGACCCCTCCTACTTGCCAGAGCAACCAGGCAAGCCCCCCCTTGATCACCAGATATCGCCTATTCTTCTCTATACTGCTTGCATTAGAGTAGTGTAGCATGTTACTGCTTTTCGATATCCTATCCTGATGCATAGCCTATCCTTGCTACTACTGTTGTTACCTTTACCTGCAATCCTACATGCTTAGTATAGGATGCTAGTTTTCCATCAGTGGCCCTACATTCTTGTCCGTCTGCTGTGCTATACTATCGGGCCGTGATCACCTGGGCGGTGATCACGGGTATATACTTATATACTATATACATGACACATGTGATGACTAAAGTCGGGTCGGCTCGTAGGAGTACCCGCAAGTGGATCTTTGTGGCGGAGCGACAGGGCAGGTTGAGACCGCCTAGGTGAGAGGTGGGCCTGGCCCTGGTCGGCGTTCGCGGATACTTAACACGCTTAACGAGATCTTGGTATTTGATCTGAGTCTGGCCATTTGGTCTATATGCACTAGCCATCTACGCGGGAGTAGTTATGGGTATCCCGGCGTCGTGGTATCAGCCGAAGCCTTCTTGACGTCAGCGACTGAGTGGCGCGCGCCGGATTGGACTGGAACGCCACTAGGCTAGGTCTGCTTCCGGCCGCGTACGCAACGTGCAGGTGTGCATAGGGCGATGGGCCCAGACCCCTGCGCGCATAGGGTTAGACCGGCGTGCTGACCTCTCTGTTGTGCTTAGGTGGGGCTGCGACGTGTTGATCTTACGAGGCCGGGCATGACCCAGAAAAGTGTGTCCGGCCAAATGGGATCGAGCGTGTTGGGTTATGTGGTGCACCCCTGCAGTTCGAATAGCCGTGTCCCTCGGTAAAAGGACGACCCGGAGTTGTACCTTGACCTTATGACAACTAGAACCGGATACTGAATAAAATACACCCTTCCAAGTGCCAGATACAACCCGGTGATCGCTCTCTAACAGGGCGACGAGGAGGGGATCGCCGGGTAGGATTATGCTATGCGATGCTACTTGGAGGACTTCAATCTACTCTCTTCTACCTGCTGCAAGATGGAGATGACCAGAAGCGTAGTCTTCGACAGGACTAGCTATCCCCCTTTTATTCTGGCATTCTGCAGTTCAGTCCACTGATATGCCCCTTTACACATATACCCATGCATATGTAGTGTAGCTCCTTGCTTGCGAGTACTTTGGATGAGTACTCACGGTTGCTTCTCTCCCTCTTTCCCCCTTTTCTTTTCTATCTGGTTGTCACAACCAGATGTTGGAGTCCAGGAGCCAGACGCCACCGTCGACGACGACACCTACGACACTGGAGGTGCCTACTACTACGTACAGGCCGCTGACGACGACCAGGAGTAGTTAGGAGGATCCCAGGCAGGAGGCTTGCGCCTCGTTCGATCTGTATCCCTGTTTGTGCTAGCCTTCTTAAGGCAAACTTGTTTAACTTATGTCTGTACTCAGATATTGTTGCTTCCGATGACTCGTCTGTGATCGAGCACTTGTATTCGAGCCCTCGAGGCCCCTGGCTTGTATTATGATGCTTGTATGACTTATTTATGTTTTAGAGTTGTGTTGTGATTGATACCTTCCCATGAGTCCCTGATCTTGGTCGTACACATTTGCGTGCATGATTAGTGTACGGTCAAATCGGGGGCGTCACAAGTTGGTATCAGAGCCGACTGCCGGTAGGAATCCCCCTTTCCACACTCCTTGGCCGAAGTCGAGTCTAGACATTACGAAAACTTTTACTAACATGGCTGTGTGTCTTACGGGCCCACGTCGCCATTGGGTGGTACTAGGATCTTTTACTCCTCGACCTTTACTCTGGGACTCTGAACTCTCTTCTACTCGGGTTAAACGAATTTACTAACTCTAACACTAGGATCCCGTGACCGTGTTCACCCCAAAGTTGGATAAGCCATAGTTGTTTCTTAGAATAGTATTTTGAACAATTCACACACTGTCATTTGACTCCTTTGAAACGTCTTTGCTTTCAGATGGAACCCACGAGGCAGGTCGTTCGCCACACGATGGCCATTGGTGCCTCGGGATCACCTGCGGTGCTAGCTGAGATGATGACCTATCTGGGTTATCGCTGGCACCCTGAGTACACCGTCTACGAGGAGTACCAGGACTTTAACCAGGAGCAGTACCGTGCCATCGTCCACCTCTACTCTCGGGAGTACGACTCCACTACTGTGCTGCACACCGCACATGGTGTTGGTGTGACCATCGATATGGCTGTCCACGATGCTGCCTATGCTGCTCTGACACGTCTTCGTGGAGAGTATCGGGAGTTGGACACCTCCCCTTTCAGGCATATTGCTATCGCATCTGATGTTGGTGCGGAGGGATACTATACTGCTGCCTACTCCACTGTCACCCGAGAGCCCTTCTACCATCAGAACCTGGTTCTGCATGCTGATGGGCTGGATCGAGCTAACCGAGCTCTTCGCCACGAGATGTACACCACCCGTCAGCACCTTTACCGTGCTCTGACGCTGCTGCACCCCTTTGTCCGATCTGGACAGGTACCGCGTACTGCGATCTACCCAGCCAGGACCGTGATGCCCCACGGTGTCGGTTGGCCAGAGGTGGGAGGCTACTCCCCTGCACTTGGTCCTCTTCTGCCACCTGAGCGTCGGGCTCTACACCTGAGTATCCGCGGCCCCCAGTCTGCTGACGTGGAGGGCTATCCGTTGCCTCACTACCAGCTGTCGGGCTACGATTACCTCCACAGTACCTCTTGGGACTGATGTAGGCTTGCTTGTAGTGTTAGATGCATTCGCCGCGAGCCTGTGTGCCGCCTATGTTGTTTTAGTCTATGTACTGAACTCTGTGCACTGAACTCTATGCATGACCCCTTTGTAAGTTATGCCGACTACCATGTAGTAGCTATCGTGCTCCTTTCTTTATGCATGTTTCATCATGAATGATTCTTGTCCTTGCAAATTTCTCAATGCTGAACTACCCCTGTTATATATTAGCAGGATGGTTAGACCAGGTGGTCGTGGTCGTGGTGGCGATGCCCCACCACCACCTGAGTACATGGCTGGTATGATCCAACAGTTTGAACTGAACCGCCAGTTCATGGAAAATATGATGGCTCAGTTTCCTCGCCCCAATATGAACCAGCAGCCAGCTCAAGTGACTCTTCAAGATTTCATACGCCTCAACCCAACCATCTACCGCAGCTCAACTCAGCCTCTGGATGCTGATGACTGGCTCCGTGACATCACCTATGAGATGGAGTCTGCTGATGTAGCCCCTGCCAGCTATGTCAATTTTGCTTCCTTCTTCTTGAAGGGACCCGCAGCTCAATGGTGGGACAGCCACAGGCGTACTCTGCCAGCTGGAACAATCATCACCTGGCCAGACTTCCAAGCTGCTTTTCGTGCCCGCTTCATTCCTCAGGGAGTCATGGACCGGAAGAAGCGTGAGTTCCGCAACCTCACCCAAGGCAACAAAACTGTCGAAGCTTATCAGCGGGAGTTTCTGGACTTGTCCCGCTATGCTGAAGAAGACATTGCAACTGATGCACGCAGACAGGAGAAGTTCCGTGATGGCCTTCAAGCTGACATCAAGCTCACACTTCTAGTGCATGACTTTGCTGATTTCGCCACCTTGGTGAACAAGGCCATCAATGTCGAAACTGGTCTGCAGGAATACCAGAGCTCTCACAGGCGCAACCGTGACACGGGCTCATCTTCGGGCCCGCCCTCACAGAAGCGTAAGATATGGATCCCGAACAGCATGTACCGTCCAAATGCATCTGCCCCAAGGCAGACCTATGCTGCCCCTCGTCTGCCTCCACCACCGTCCAGGCAGTCAAGACTTCCAGCTCCACCATCCCAAGCTCCTGTTCCCACTCCGAATAATGGCTTGTGCTTCAGGTGTGGTCAACCAGGACACCGTGCTAAAGAATGCAACCAGAACCAAAATCAACTGGCCCTTCCAGCAACTGGCCGTGGTAACAATCAGCCCCGCCACAACAATGCTAAGTCTTATGGTCGTGCTCATGCCAACCACGTTGATCTCAACGAAGCTCAAGACCAGCCTGCTACTGTGATGGGTACACTCCTCGTAAATTCAGTACCTGCATCCGTTTTATTTGATACAGGTGCATCACATTCATTCATGTCAGAAGATTTTGCATACAAGCACGACGTTAAATGTGAGGAGATGAACACCTCTGTATTGGTCAAAACCCCTGTGGGACAGTGTCAAACCTCCTTGGTTGGCATCGATGTCCCCGTGGAAATCGAAGGGCTGGAATTCTATGACTCTCCCATTATCCTGAAGACGTCTAACATCGACCTCATTTTGGGTATGGATTGGTTGAAAGCGCATACTGCTTCTATAGTTTGCGCCACTAAGACCGTCCATCTGCTACACCCTTCAGATGAAATAGTTGCTTACCAAGCTCATCTGGTGCAAAATGCCGAGGCAAGGCTCTATGCATTGAATGCATTGAACGCTGCACCACTCGAGGGCATTGAAAACATTCCCGTCGTGCGTGAATTCCTCGACGTCTTCCCTGAAGAACTTCCAGGGATTCCCCCTGCTAGAGCTGTCGAATTCATCATCGACTTGAAACCAGGCACCACTCCTATAGCCAAGCGACCCTACAAAATGCCGCCGCATGAACTCCCTGAGCTTAAGGAGGAAATCGACAAATCTCTTCGCAAAGGATTCATTCGCCCAAGTTGCTCTCCTTGGGGAGCACCTTCTCTCTTTGTCAAGAAGAAGGATGGGACAAACCGGTTAGTTCAAGACTACCGTCCTATAAACCAAGCTACCATTCAGAATAAATACCCTCTTCCTCGGATCAATGACCTGTATGATCAACTGGCGGGTTCGTCAGTGTTCTCTAAGCTCGACTTGAGGTTGGGCTACCACCAGATCCGTGTTCACGAAGAGGATATCCCAAAGACCGCCTTCGTGACTCGCTATGGTTCATACGAGTACACCGTCATGTCTTTCGGTTTGACCAATGCTCCAGCCACCTTCTCTCGTCTGATGAACTATATATTCATGGATTACCTCGACAAGTTCGTCGTGGTTTATCTGGATGATATCCTGGTATTCTCCAAGAACGAAGAAGAACATGCTGAACATCTTCGACTTGTGATGGAAAAGCTACGAGAACATCAACTATATGCCAAGTTCTCCAAATGTGAATTCTGGCTACCGGAAGTAACCTATCTTGGGCATGTCATCTCTAAGGATGGTATTGCCGTCAACCCCGAGCGAGGTCAGGCTATTCTTGATTGGACTCCTCCCAAGAACGTTAAGCAAGTCAGAAGTTTTCTCGGTCTCGCCAGCTATTGCCGTCGATTCGTCGAGAACTTCTCCAAGATCGCCAGGCCTCTGACTAACCTGTTACATAAGGGCGTCAAGTTCCAATGGACAGACAAGTGTCAGGAAAGTTTCCAGGCACTCAAAGACAAGTTGACTTCTGCCCCAGTTCTAGCTCCACCTGATACTAAGAAGGACTTTGTCATTTACTGCGACGCTTCCCGTCAAGGATTAGGCTGTGTCCTAATGCAAGACCGCAAAGTGATTGCTTATGCCTCTCGGCAATTGCGCCCTCACGAAGAGAACTACCCAGTTCACGACCTCGAACTTGCTGCTGTCATTCATGCGCTGAAGCAGTGGCGACATTACCTTCTCGGTAATCGTTGCGAGATCTTCACTGACCACCAAAGTCTGAAGTATCTGTTTACTCAGCCAGATCTGAACCTCCGTCAACAGAGATGGATGGAGCTTGTTGCAGACTTTGACTTGGGTATTTCCTATACGCCAGGCACGGCTAATGTAATGGCTGATGCCTTGAGCCGCAAGTCTTACTGCAACCACCTCCAGGTTCACAAAGTTCAGCCCTCGCTTGTTGAAGAATTCAGGAAGCTGAACCTCCATATTGTTCCTCCGGGTGCACTCGATCCTCCTCCTTAGGAGTTTGGCAAGGTGAACCTCCACGTTGTTACCCAGGGTTCCCTCAATACCCTAGTTGCTAAACCAGATCTCGAGGACAGCATCAAAAGGCTACAGAAGTATGACTCTGGAGCCCACAAGATTAAGCGCTACCTCGCAGAAGGAAAGCCCTCATTCTTCACCATTGCTGAAGATGGCACCTTATACTTCAAGGGCCGCCTAGTGGTGCCATGTGCAGAGAAAAACCTGGATATGACACAGGAAGTTATGAAAGAAGCTCATGATACGCCTCTTTGTATCCATCCTGGTAGCACAAAGATGTACCAAGACATCCGTCAGAGATTCTGGTGGTCTAATATGAAGCAAGACATTGCACGTTATGTTGCTGAGTGTGACGTTTGCCGTCGTATCAAAGCAGAACATCAAAGGCCTGCTGGAACTCTGCAACCTATCTCTATTCCTGAATGGAAATGGGACCATGTTGAGATGGACTTCGTCACTGGATTTCCCAAATCACAGAAAGGTAATGATGCTATTCTTGTCGTCATTGACCGGCTTTCCAAAGTTGCACATTTCCTGGCAGTCAAAGAAACGATCACTGCTAGCCAGTTGGCAACGCTCTATATGTCCAGGATTGTTTCACTCCACGGTATTCCATTGGTTATCAGCTCAGACCGTGGCAGCTTATTCACTTCAAGATTCTGGGCAAGTTTCCAAGAAGCTATGGGAACTCATCTGTCATTCAGTACTGCGTTTCATCCTCAATCGCAAGGACAAGTTGAACGTGTCAATCAAGTTCTCGAAGACATGCTTCGAGCTTGCGTTATTTCCTTCGGCAAGAAATGGGAGGAATCTCTCCCGTATGCTGAGTTCTCTTATAATAATAGCTATCAAGCTAGTCTGAAGATGGCCCCCTTCGAAGTGTTATATGGACGAAAGTGCCGAACCCCTCTGAACTGGTCAGAAACTGGGGAACGTCCACTCTTCGGTCCGGATATTATCCAAGATGCCGAAGAACAAGTCCGCATTATTCGTGAGAATCTCAAGACTGCTCAGTCACGTCAGAAGAGTCAGTATGACCGTCATCATAAAGACATGGTCTATCAACCTGGCGAAAAGGCTTATCTTCGAGTCACACCTATGAAGGGTGCTCACCGCTTCGGGATCAAGGGCAAACTAGCTCCTCGCTATATTGGCCCATTCACTATTCTCGAAAGGCGTGGAAAAGTGGCATACCAACTGGAACTACCGCCGAACCTTTCACAGGTTCACGATGTGTTCCATGTGTCACAGCTCCGCCGTTGCTTCAAGGACCCAATCCGAGCCGTGGATCATGAAGTGCTCGAATTGCAGCAAGACCTCTCCTATAAGGAGCATCCGGTCCGCATTCTCGACCAAGCTGAACGCCGCACACGTCAGAAGGCGATCAAGTTTCTCAAAGTCCAGTGGTCGCACCATTCTGAAGATGAGGCCACTTGGGAACGAGAGGACCGTCTGCGCGAAGAATACCCCGCACTGTTTCCTTCTACCTCCTAAATCTCGGGACGAGATTTCTTGTAGTGGAGGAGATTTGTAACACCCTGAGGATCATTCTACAGTAACTCTCTGTGATTAAGCTAATCATGTTGCTAAACAGGGCATGATCACATTTGGAATCACACTTCTTTTCAAACTCCTAATTCAAACTTCAATTAAAATTAAAGTGGAAAATAAAAGTTTTCAAAAATTTGAACAAAAATGTTCGGTGGGTGCCAAATAATACACTGGTAATTATGGTGGAGAAAACACATTTTTATAAAATACTTAAATACTTTTAAATGAAATAAAACAGAAAAGAAAATAAACAAATAAAAAGAAAAGGCAAAAGAACCCAGAACAGACAAAGAAAAAGAGAAGGCCTTTCCCCCCACGGGACCCCCCTGGCCCAACTGGGCCGACCCCCGGCCCAGCCCACCTTCCCCCCTCGCCCCCTTCCCTGTTCCCCCGACCGGGGTCGGAACAGGGGCCGTCCCCGCCGCACCACCTCGCCGGCGACGGGGAGGATAAGGGCGCCAGCGCCCCCCGCCTCCTCGGGTCCCTCTCCCACTCGCCCCCGCTCTCACTCTCGGCCTCTGCGCCTCCCCCGTCAGATCCACCTCCCTCTCCCCTTCGATCCCCACTGCCAGAGCGTGCTCGCCGCCGTTCTCCGTCGTCCCCGCGGCCACCGTCATCGCCCTGCACCCCCGACATGCCGTAGGCGTCCGTCATCGTCCGCCACTTCGACCGGTGCTCGCCGTTGGAGCCGGGAGGCACCACAACGCCGGATCCAGCTCGTCCCCTTCCGCCTCGGCCGCCGGTGACCGCCGTCGTCTCCGGCCACCTCTGCGCTCCTAAGCTGTCGTAGGCTTTTCGTAGCCGCTCGGTGAGCTCCACCCCTTCCTCTCCCCGTCCTAGCTCCGTTTACGCGCCGCAGCAAGCTGTGCGCGACGCGACGCCATTGCCGCGCCCGGGCTCCGCTGTCGAGCTCGTAGCCATCACGGTAGGGCTCGTCCTGGTCCGTCGAGCTCACCAACACGTTCGTGGCTTCGAGTAGTCGCCGTAGGAGTAGCGCGCCGCCCGTTTTAGCCTCCTTTTCATCGCGCGCGAGTTCGCCGTGCTTCGGGTCTCCGCCGTCCCTGTCGCCGGCGGCGGCTCCGGCCATCGCAGCTTGCGTGGCCACCCGCGTTGGATGCGGCGTTGCTCACTCGTTCGAACGCAGCAACGCACGGGCCAAAAGGCCCCCTGTACGTGGATTCCGGCGAGGTCCCGAGCGCCTCCGCCGTATTTTCGGTCGCCGGTGTTCAGCCGCCGGCCACCACCGACGTGGCACACCTGGGGCCACCCCCGGGTCACTGCCAGCGGGCCCCGCGGACTGGGTCCACCCAGTCAACGTGCTGACTGGGCAGGCCCAGCCGCTGACATGCGGGCCCCGCCGCAAAAATAAAAAAAAGAAAAATGTTATATATATAAAAATAATTAATTAATCTAATCACTCACTGACAGGTGGGCCCAGTAGTTAATTAACTGAAAATTAATTAGCTTAATCTTCTGTTAACCCACTGTCTATGACAGGTGGGTCCCCCGTGTCAGTTTTGACCAGTCAACCCGGACTGTTGACCGCTGACGTCGCTCATACGTCATGCTGACGTCATACCCCTTTTTCTGTTAATTAAATAATTCCAGAAATTCAAATAAACTTTGAAA
Organism: Triticum aestivum; assembly: GCF_018294505.1. NCBI lineage: Eukaryota > Viridiplantae > Streptophyta > Magnoliopsida > Poales > Poaceae > Triticum > Triticum aestivum. The sequence goes on along the minus strand of NC_057799.1, from coordinate 311,033 downwards.
ATTCATATCTTTTAAACCGTAACTCGGATGAAAATGTTTTCTATATGAAAGTTGCTCAGAACGACGAGACGAATCCAAATACGCAGTCCGTTCGTCCACCACACCTCCCTAACCTATCGAACTAGCAACTTTCCCCCTTCGGTCCGTCTGTCCGAAAACGTGAAACATCGGGAATACCTCCCGGATGTTCCCCCCCTTCACCGGTACCACCTACTGTCGCGTTAGGACACACCTAGCACCGCTCATTGTCATGTCACGCATCGTCATGCTTATGTTTGCATTGTATTTACTGTTTCTTCCCCCTCCTCTCTCCGGTAGACTACGAGACCGACACTGCTGCTGCCCAGTTCGACTACGGAGTCGACGACCCCTCCTACTTGCCAGAGCAACCAGGCAAGCCCCCCCTTGATCACCAGATATCGCCTATTCTTCTCTATACTGCTTGCATTAGAGTAGTGTAGCATGTTACTGCTTTTCGATATCCTATCCTGATGCATAGCCTATCCTTGCTACTACTGTTGTTACCTTTACCTGCAATCCTACATGCTTAGTATAGGATGCTAGTTTTCCATCAGTGGCCCTACATTCTTGTCCGTCTGCTGTGCTATACTATCGGGCCGTGATCACCTGGGCGGTGATCACGGGTATATACTTATATACTATATACATGACACATGTGATGACTAAAGTCGGGTCGGCTCGTAGGAGTACCCGCAAGTGGATCTTTGTGGCGGAGCGACAGGGCAGGTTGAGACCGCCTAGGTGAGAGGTGGGCCTGGCCCTGGTCGGCGTTCGCGGATACTTAACACGCTTAACGAGATCTTGGTATTTGATCTGAGTCTGGCCATTTGGTCTATATGCACTAGCCATCTACGCGGGAGTAGTTATGGGTATCCCGGCGTCGTGGTATCAGCCGAAGCCTTCTTGACGTCAGCGACTGAGTGGCGCGCGCCGGATTGGACTGGAACGCCACTAGGCTAGGTCTGCTTCCGGCCGCGTACGCAACGTGCAGGTGTGCATAGGGCGATGGGCCCAGACCCCTGCGCGCATAGGGTTAGACCGGCGTGCTGACCTCTCTGTTGTGCTTAGGTGGGGCTGCGACGTGTTGATCTTACGAGGCCGGGCATGACCCAGAAAAGTGTGTCCGGCCAAATGGGATCGAGCGTGTTGGGTTATGTGGTGCACCCCTGCAGTTCGAATAGCCGTGTCCCTCGGTAAAAGGACGACCCGGAGTTGTACCTTGACCTTATGACAACTAGAACCGGATACTGAATAAAATACACCCTTCCAAGTGCCAGATACAACCCGGTGATCGCTCTCTAACAGGGCGACGAGGAGGGGATCGCCGGGTAGGATTATGCTATGCGATGCTACTTGGAGGACTTCAATCTACTCTCTTCTACCTGCTGCAAGATGGAGATGACCAGAAGCGTAGTCTTCGACAGGACTAGCTATCCCCCTTTTATTCTGGCATTCTGCAGTTCAGTCCACTGATATGCCCCTTTACACATATACCCATGCATATGTAGTGTAGCTCCTTGCTTGCGAGTACTTTGGATGAGTACTCACGGTTGCTTCTCTCCCTCTTTCCCCCTTTTCTTTTCTATCTGGTTGTCACAACCAGATGTTGGAGTCCAGGAGCCAGACGCCACCGTCGACGACGACACCTACAACACTGGAGGTGCCTACTACTACGTACAGGCCGCTGACGACGACCAGGAGTAGTTAGGAGGATCCCAGGCAGGAGGCTTGCGCCTCGTTCGATCTGTATCCCTGTTTGTGCTAGCCTTCTTAAGGCAAACTTGTTTAACTTATGTCTGTACTCAGATATTGTTGCTTCCGCTGACTCGTCTGTGATCGAGCACTTGTATTCGAGCCCTCGAGGCCCCTGGCTTGTATTATAATGCTTGTATGACTTATTTATGTTTTAGAGTTGTGTTGTGATACCTTCCCGTGAGTCCCTGATCTTGGTCGTACACATTTGCGTGCATGATTAGTGTACGGTCAAATCGGGGGCGTCACAGGTTAGATATTGTAGGTGGTTCCCAACGCGCCTACCCATTTTATGTCAGCACTCAACTCTTAAAGAAAAAGGCCCGCGGCCGATCATGCCAGCGCCCATGTCTCATGCCGGCACCATGCCAGCACCGACATACAATGCCGGCTTCAGAAAATATCACCACAGTTCATGCTGGCGCACTCGCCAGCCGGCCGGCACACATGCCAGCACACAAAAAAAGGTGGGACTTGAGTTAGACCACGCCATCGCGGCCCCGTGGTCATGCCAGCACACCTGCCGGCATATAAAAAAGATGGCGATCGCTGCCATAAATCACTCGTCGTCGAACTTGAGCATCTCAGCCTGCATCTTCTTGAACCACGGCCTCTTCCTTGGCGACACGGTGTTGAGATCCACCTTCATGATCTCCACCCCGGTCATCATGCTCGCGGGAGCCACTTCTCTCGTCTGCCGCGCGCGTTTCCTCGCGCCGCCGGATGACGAGCCACCGGCCACCCGGGTGGCATTGAGGTCGATGGGCGCGGGCGCGAGCGTGGAAGGCGCGACCACGCCCACGTCGGGCGAGCACTCTCCAGAGAGGCGGGAGGCCTGCGGGTACACATGGAAGCCGAACATTGGGTTGCAAGCCGACGCGCGGGGCGAGTCGAGCAGCACCATCCGAGGAAACGCCGATGAGCCGGCGCTGGCCGCGGCGACGGCGGCGTTGAGGAGGCTGTGCTGGCTAGGGTTAAGCCCTAGCATGTAGAGCGCCTCCCTTGTTAAGGCGGCGACGCGGGTGATGGTGTCCTCCTGCTGCGCGGCGGCCTCATCCCGCGCGTCCGAGGCGTGCCTCCGGCCCTTCCTCTTGGCCGACTCCGCGAACCCCATTGGATTTGCTCTAATGTTGGTGATGCCAAAAGTTGTACATGTTAGAAGTGAAGTGCTACCGTGGTACTTGTTGGATACCATGCTTGTAATGCTTGAAAATTGAAAATATGGTGCTATTGTGATGTGAATTACGGAATGGTGGTTGAACTTATGTTGTGTGTAATTGCTAGCATTTTGCACAACGTGTACGATATATCCATCCATGCCGAGGCATGACAATGGGCGCCAAATTAAAGGGCTCAACACGAGGGGAAAGGAAGGAGCCCGGCGTCGTCGACGGTGGCCGCCTCCGGCCCCCTGCCCGCCCGTAGTAGACCACCACCTCCTCCTCCTCGTCTGGGACTGGGCCGCCGTCGACCATGTCAGTTTACAGCTGCTGTCCAAGTTTTAAGAAGAAAAAAACACAGTTCCGTCGTCAGTTGTAGGCGTAAGCAGCTGTCAGAATTCAGTTTCGTCAGACTCAGACAATACAGTAGAGCAGAGTTTTCTTGAGCTTCGAGCAGAGAATTCTTCACTTCATCTTCATCACACGATCCACAGCACACATACTGTATTAATGGAATGCACAAAACCATAAAGATCTTCTGATCCAAACTAACTTATCCTCTCCTCTGTTTGAGAAAAATCATCTAGTGATGAGTTATGACTGATCATCTGCACGAGAAACCTATTCGTGGCCTTCAGTTTCAGTTTCTGGACCTGGGTCTCAACTGAACTGGGTGTAAATAAACATGTCAACACCTACCTTCTTTCTTTCTTTCTTTCTTTCTTTCAGCGATCGACTGCAGAATTAATAAGGAAGCCAGTGATTGATTCTGCAAACAGCAAACCAGCTAGCTGATGTGATGATTCAAAGGACCCTAGATAAAATCAATTCGCATTCGCAGCAGCCTCATGCATGCATGTTTCAATTCAACCTGATGCAAACAGCCAAACCTGCACGAGTCACCACACTTGCACTAGTATAATTAACAGCAGTAGTTTTGAGTGCACATCAGCTGCTTCATGGAGACAGCAACTGACGAGCATAAATGAGCATCATATATATTTTGTTTCTTTCCATCTGTCTGTCTGTCTGTCGGTGTGTGTCCCTTTTTCATCTCTATCCATGGCACGCCACGCCAGGATTACTCGGAAGAAGAAACAAGAGACTCTTTTTGGCCGGATAAAACCGACCGACCACCCAAAAACTAGCCCCAAAAAAGAAGAAAAAACCCAAAGAACAAAGAAAACCTCAGAGAGTTTGCTGCTTAATTTGCCAGGACTGCACTGCACATTCAGAGAGCTAGCTCCTAGCTACCAAGTCGGTCTAGGTTGCAAATTAAGGAGATATGGATATGGTGGTGATCTCATCTGCCTAGCTAATCAACCCCTCGCCTTCAGATCAACCACCACCACGCTAATGTTATCGGAGCTCTCCCTCCCGAGGGCCAGCCTCGCGAGGAGGGCCGCTGCACGGAAGCACCGGGGCTCTTCCTCCTGGGAAACCGCCGGCGCGCTGCCGCTGCTCCCAGCCGCAGCTGCAGGAGCTCTGGTGGGGCTCCCGTCTTCCAGGCATTGCCTGGCCACGTCGCAGGCCACCTTGTTGGAGATCACGTCCCACAGCCCGTCGCTGGCGAGGATCAGGCAGTCGTCCTCCTCGCACCTTTCGGTTATGCTGATCTCTGGCTCGCATATCACTTCTGGCTTCAGGAGCCTGTGCCCTGCAAGAATATATAGTTACAATGTCCAAATTAATGAGATCAAATACTTGATGCATGATTCAGAACAATTAATTAATGCATACTGCTGAGAAGAAATGAACTTTGTTGTAGGCATGAACAAACTTCAAGGCCTCTGCCTTTTCATCCTCTTTCGAAATAATTAGAAAAACCCGCTAGCTCTCCATTAAAACCAAGCAAGTACACTGTTCATAACAGAAGCCGCTTCCGATCGATGTAGGCAGGCATACCCAAAACCGACAGGATGTGTTAACACCAACCTACCAACATATCAAGATTTACACTTGCTGTTTCAGAAAGAAAAGAAAAAGATTTAATAGCGAGTAAAAGGCACAATATATAGCAATACTGAATTTACCTCAAAAGGCCAACTTGAGCACAAAGAAAGTAGCATGCATGACTTGAACCAAAATGATGTAACATGCCACTATAGGTAATTAACTCGGACAAGATCTAATTGGCAGTCCAATAAAGTTACCTATCCTGACTACTTACATGATTGCTACCTTGAGGAAAAGTAATAAGCTGAAAAGACAACACTTTGAGCATTGACGAATTGGAGACAAACATGTGTGGCCTTCTTGTCCACTCCATTTTTCTGTGGTTCTTGTCAACTGTCATAATGTAACTATCTGGAACTGCTCTATAATTAAATATATACCAGGGCACCATAGTGTCGATCGGACCTTGAGTGGCTGGCGTGTGATGGATGGACACGTACGGTTCGCATATATGCTCAATTTTGTTAATAATTAGCCAATTGGTATGGCACAACTCATCAGGTCATTGCTAGTGATGGGCATTAGTTTTAGAGGCCGGAGATGTGACCAAATTATTTATCTTGTCAACAACAGCAGCAAAAGTGACATGTGTCATCCATTAGAAGATGGTGTTATCCTTAGTAATTGGCCGAAGACCTTAGCTAATTAAGCCGGCGGTTGTTAATTGGTTTCCATATATAAGAAGGCAACAACACAAGGTGACAAGCATCCCCCCTTTATGATATGATACTATTATAGTGTTAATGATGATCACCCCTCCTTGTTAATGGGAGCAAGACCACGTGTGCGAAGCGACGAAATGACACATCCTGGTGGCACCCGACAGACCACGGGCCTCCATCTTCACCCTCGTGAGGAGTGAGGAGGCCCCGGACATGATCGTTGCTTTGAGTCAGCCCTAGGTGCGTAGAAAGGAAAGGAAAGGAAAGGATACCTAGCGCTCGGGACATGGCGAGGATGCCGCGGACGCGCGCCCCGTTCATGTACATGACCTTGCCTCCGGCCGCCTTGATCCGCGCCATCTCGTCCGGCCGGTCCGGCTGCATCCATCCATCGCAACGTCGTCCTTGGTTAGTTTTTATTACCGTAGTAGCAAAGCATGGCATGGCATTGCATTGCATTGCATACAAGAGAAGAGAGATGAAAATCCATGCAATGCAAATGCAAATGCAAATGCACATGTGGTAAGGAAAGGAAAGGAAAGGGTAGGAGAAACGCATGCATGCATGCAGCCCAGCCCATGCTACTACAGTACGTACTAGTATATTTATTTGTGTGGAATCAGATGAGATGGCCCCACATTCCATTCCATTCCATCCCAATCTCGGAAATCTCACCACCCACTAGGAGAGGTGAGCACAGGTGGAGGCATTGCCGACCACGGACTCCCTTCCTTCCTTCCTTCTTTGTCTGCAGCTTTGAATCCCACACCAACACCCGCCGCCGGCTGGCCACTGCCGTCACCCCACGTGGCCGGCCTTTCCTTTGACCAACACGCGTCCCTCCACACCTCACCACCACAGCGGCGATGGCGATGGCGATGGCGATGGCGACGGCGACGGCGACCCCCTCCGTCCCGTCCAGCCTAGCCTAGCCTAGGAATCTAATCTCACCACCACCACGTGTCGAGGGCGACGGCCCAGCCCAGCCAGAGAAGACAAAGTCACTGTATGAGCTACTAATCGTACGTATTCCGTTCCAGAAAATGAAAGAATAATCAGGGGAAGCAAGGTAGGAAATCATGCATGCAGGAGACTCACCTTGTGGTCCTGGGAGAGCGGCACGGCGACGCCACCTCGTGAGAGCACGGCGCGGGAGTCGCCGCAGTTGGCCACGATGAGGCGGTCGCGGACCAGCAGCGCCACCACGGCAGTCGACCCCACGATGGCGCCCTTCTGCGCCGACGACAGCAGGCACGAGCACGACTTGGGCACACATGTACTCCCGCGCCCGCACGCGCACGCCGACACCGCCAGCGCGTCCGCCCGGGCGAAGCTCCTGGACAGAGCGCCACGCCACGCAAGTTGCTCCGACGAGTCTTGGTCGTGCTGTTGTTGCTCCGACGAGTCTTGGTCGTGCTGTTGCTGCTCCTTCTCCTTCTTCTCCCAATAAGAATAAGAAGAAGAAGAAGAAGAAGAAGACGACGACGACGACGCCGCCGCTGTCTGGTGCAAGTCGGCCGCCGCGCCGGCCAGCTCCTCCGCGAGGATGACGTGCATCTGCTCCCTGCACAGCGCCGCGGCCTGCATCGATCATTCATGTCATCATAAGCGTTTATAATTTAGATAGATGGATGGATGGAAAGAATCAATGGAATGTAGGTAGTAAACTGCTGCATGCTACGTGTCGAGCTGTAGCTGGAGCCGGATCTGGAGTGGAAGCTGCTGGAATGTGACCAGGTGGATGGAGGTCTAGAAGCACTATGTACTCGATCGACAACGAAAGGTATCTTCTTGGATCGTCGGATTGGATGCTGCAGGGTGTCCCTCTCCATGGAGATAATCAATCAAGCCCTCTTTGGACCGGGGACTAGATAACACTACGTACTAATTACTAAGCAAAAACTACCTACTTAAGTAGCAGGCATTAGATTAGATTATACAGTAGAATTAATTAAGTGAGGCGGCCTGGCATGGCATGGCGTGGCGTACGTGGGGGCCGCCGTGGCCGTCGAAGACGGCGAAGAGGTGCATGGGGGAGCCGTCGGCCCAGGCGCAGAAGCTGGGGTGCAGCGACACCGTGTCCTCCATCTCCCGCAGCCGCCCCGCCAGCGCCACCGACCCGAACGACACGGGCCATCTCCACCACGACTTGGCCTTCTCCTTCTCCATCTCCTTCTCCTTCTCCTTGGAGGGCAGCTGCTGGGGAGCCGCCGCAACAACCGCGTCAGATGCAGAGCCCTCCTCCTCCTCCGAGGAGGGCTCTGCCTCTTCCCCTCCTTCCTCGGCGGGGCCGGGGCCGGGGGCGGAGGAGGCGTGGTGGGCGTAGCGGCGCGCGTTGAGGCGGCTGCGTCTTCGCACTAGGCGGCATTCCTCGGAGTCGATGGCGCCCTCGGGCATGTTGTTGACGCCGGCGCTGGCCATCACCATGGATGGATGAGGCGGGCGGTCCGGTCACACTCACACGGGCACGGGGGTGGAAGAAAAAGAGGAGGAACAGGAGGCGCGCGGCGGGTACCGGACAAGCAGCAGCAGAGCGGAAGCGAATCCCATGAGTGAGAGTGTGTCTCTCTCTGGTTACTGCTATGCTACCTATGGCTATAGCTATTGCTATTGCTATAAAGAGAGAGAGAGCTCCTCTGGTTGGGTTGGGTTGGTTCAAAGGGAGGAGGAAGAAGAGAGGAGGAGGAGGAAGTGGGTTTGTGTTCCTCTGTCTCGCGTCACGTCGGATGCCCGTCGGGGCCCACGTGCGGGGCGACGTGGCGACACGTGTCATGCGACCCGGACCACCCGCCAATGCCTGCGTGGTTGGCTGCGCCGCCTCCCCTCCCCTCCCCTCCCCTCAATCGTTTCCCTTTTTTTTCTGGAGAACCCTCAATCGTTTCCTGGGCACCCCTCTCCAAGTAGTAGTCACCCCGACGGCCCAAATTTTGAAATGCTTTTTTCCATACTACTTAAAAGTGCAGCTGCGCTTTTCAGTCTCTCCGAGCCGTACCGTCCGATTGAGAAGATCGTGGATCCTAAAAAAAAATAATTTTGAGGAGATTGTGTCTCGTCTCCTAGGCGGAATCCAACAACAAGCAAAACCCCCTTGATCATCCCGATACCGCCTACTCTTTCTCTCTACTGCTTGCATTAGAGTAGTGTAGCTGTTACTACTTGAACATGTGGGAGCCAATTATAATTTTTGATTGTTCCATGCTATATTATATTCTGTTTTGGACATTAATGGGCTTTATTATACACTTTTATATTATTTTTGGGACTAACCTATTAACCGGAGGCCCAGCCCAGAATAGCTGTTTTTTTTGCCTATTTCAGAGTTTCGTAGAAAAAAATATCAAACGGAGTCCAAACGGAATGAAACCTTCGGGAACGTGATTTTCGGAACGAACGTGATCCAGAGGACTTGGACCCTACGTCAAAACATCAACCAGGAGGGCACGAGGTAGGGGGGCGCGCCCTTCACCCTCGTGGGCCCCACGTTGCTCCACCGACGTACTTCTTCCTCCTATATATACCTACGTACCCCCAAACTACCAGATACAGAGCCAAAAACCTAATTCCACTGCCGCAACCTTCTGTACCCGTGAGATCCCATCTTGGGGCCTTTTCCGGAGCTCCACCGGAGGGGGCATCGATCACGGAGGGCTTCTACATCAACACCATAGCCTCTCCGATGATGTGTGAGTAGTTTACCTCAGACCTTCGGGTCCATAGTTATTGGCTAGATGGCTTCTTCTCTCTTTTTGGATCTCAATACAATGTTCTCCCCCTCTCTTGTGGAGATCTATTCGATGTAATCTTCTTTTGCGGTGTGTTTGTTGAGACCGATGAATTGTGGGTTTATGATCAAGTTTATCTATGAACAATATTTGAATCTTCTCTGAATTCTTTTATGTATGATTGGTTATCTTTGCAAGTCTCTTCGAATTATCAGTTTGGTTTGGCCTACTAGATTGATCTTTCTTGCAATGGGAGAAGTGCTTAGCTTTGGGTTCAATCTTGCGGTGTCCTTTCCCAGTGACAGTAGGGGCAGCAAGGCACGTATTGTATTGTTGCCATCGAGGATAACAAGATGGGGTTTATATCATATTGCATGAGTTTATCCCTCTACATCATGTCATCTTACTTAAAGCGTTACTCTGTTCTTATGAACTTAATACTCTAGATGCATGCTGGATAGCGGTCGATATGTGGAGTAATAGTAGTAGATTCAGGCAGGAGTCGGTCTACTTGTCTCGGACGTGATGCCTATATACATGATCATACCCAGATATTCTCATAACTATGCTCAATTCTGTCAATTGCTCAACAGTAATTTGTTCACCCACCGTAATACTTATGCTCTCGAGAGAAGCCACTAGTGAAACCTATGGCCCCCGGGTCTATTCTCCATCATATTAATCTCCCATCAACAAGTTATTTCTAGCGTCGTCTTTATTTTTGCTTTCTTTACTTTGCATCTTTATCATAAAAATACCAAAAATATTATCTTATCATATCTATCAGATCTCACTCTCGTAAGTGACCGTGAAGGGATTGACAACCCCTTTATTGCGTTGGTTGCGAGGATTTATTTGTTTGTGTAGGTGCGAGGGACTCGTGCGTGGCCTCCTACTGGATCGATACATTGGTTCTCAAAAACTGAGGGAAATACTTACGCTACTTTGCTGCATCACCCTTTCCTCTTCAAGGGAAAACCAACGTAGTGCTCAAGAGGTAGCACTACTTTCGGTTGATCCTATACTGTTGCATAGCCTGTCTTTGCTACTACTGTTGATACCTTTACCTGCAATCCTAAATGCTTAGTATAGGATGCTAGTATTTCATCAGTGGCCCTACATTCTTGTCCGTCTGCCATGCAATACTATCGGGCTTCGATCACTCGGGAGGTGATCACGGGTATATACGTATATATAATATATATCATACATGTTGTGACTAAAGTCGGGTCGACTCATAGAGTACCCGCGAGTGATTCACGGACTGGGGGCTGAAAGGACATGTTTCCCGACAGCCCTATGAGTGGATCTTTGTGGCAGAGCGACAGGGTAGGTTGTGACCACCTAGGAGACAGGTGGGCCTGGTCTGGTCGGCGTCCGCGGATACTTCAAATAACACGCTTAACGAGATTGGGTATTTGATATGAGCTCGTATTAACCTATACGCACTAACCGCGACGTGGGACAAGATATGGGCAACCGGCATCGTAGTATCAGCCGAAGCTCTTCAGACGTCAGCGACGGAGCGGCGCGCACCGGATTGGACTGTAACGCCTGCGCTTGTATTAGGGGGCAAGGTCTGCTTCCGGCCGCCCTCGCAACATGCAGGAGTGCAAAGGGCGATGGGCCCAAGACCCCTGCGCGCTTAGGATGTAGACCGACGTGCTGACCTCTCAGCTGGGCCTACGTAGGGCTGCGACGTGTTGATCTTCTGAGGCCGGACATGACACAGGAAAGTGTGCCTGGCCAGAGGGATTGAGCGTGTCGGGTAATGTGGTGCACCCCTGCAGGGAAGATTGATCTATTAGAATAGCCGTGTCCACGGTAACAGGACGACTTGGAGTTGTATTCCGACCTCATGACAACTAGAACCGGATACTTAATAATGTTGGGGATCATAGCAGAAACTAAAAATTTTCTACGCATCACCAAGATCAATCTATGGAGAGACTAGCAACGAGAGAGAGGGGAGTGCATCTTCATACTCTTGAAGATCGCGATGCGGAAGCGTTACAAGAACGCGGATGAAGTAGTCGTACTCGCAGCGATCCAGATCGCGGTTGATTCCAATCTAAGCGCCGAACAACGGCGCCTCCGCGTTCAACACACGTGCAGCCCGGTGACATCTCCCGCGCCTTGATCCAACAAGGAGGAGGGAGAGGTTGGGGAAGACAACTCCAGCAGCAGCACGACGGCGTGGTGGTGGTGGAGCAGCGTGGTACTCTGGCAGGGCTTCGCCAAGCACCGTGGAAAGAGGAGGAGGTGTTGGAGAGGGGGAGGGCTACGTCAGGGCTGTGGTGCGGCTGCCCTCCCACCCCCCACTATTTATAGGGGAAGGGGAGAAGGGGCCGGCCCCTCTATATGAGATCTAGAGGGGGGCGACGGCCAAGGGGAGGGGGCTTGCCCCCCAAGCCAAGGGGCGCCCCCTTTAGAGTTCCCCCACAACCCTAGGCGCATGGGCCCTAGGGGGGGGATGGCGCCCAGCCCACTTAGGGCTGGTTCCCTTCCACATACAGCTCATAGGGCCCTCCGGGGCAGGTGGACTCCCCCGGTGGACCCCCGGAACCCCTTCGGTGGTCCCGGTACAATACCGGCAAACCCCTGAATACTTCCGGTGATCGTATGATGACTTCCCATATATAAATCTTCACCTACGGGCCATTCCGGAACTCCTCGTGACGTCCGGGATCTTATCTGGGACTCCGAACAACATTCGGTAACCACATATAAACTTTTCCCTATAACCCTAGCGTCATCGAACCTTAAGTGTGTAGACCCTACGGGTTCAGGAGGCATGTAGACATGACCGAGACATCTCTCCGGTCAATAACCAACATCGGGATCTGGATACCCATCTTGGCTCCCACATGTTCCACGATGATCTCATCAGATGAACCACGATGTCGGGGATTCAATCAATCCCGTACACAATTCCCTTTGTCTACCGGTATGATACTTGCCCGAGATTCGATCGTCGGTATCCCTATACCTTGTTCAATCTCGTTACTGGCAAGTCTCTTTACTCGTTCCGTAACACATCATCCCGTGATCAACTCCTTGGTCACATTGAGCTCATTATGATGATGTCTTACCGAGTGGGCCCAGAGATACCTCTCCGTCACACGGAGTGACAAATCCCAGTCTCGATTCGTGCCAACCCAACAGACACTTTCGGAGATACCCGTAGTGTGGCTTTATAGCCACCCAGTTACGTTGTGACGTTTGGCACACCCAAAGCATTCCTACGGTATCCGGGAGTTGCACAATCTCATGGTCTAAGGAAATGATACTTGACATTAGAAAAGCTTTAGCAGACGAACTACAGGATCTTGTGCTATGCTTAGGATTGGGTCTTGTCCATCACATCATTCTCCTAATGATGTGATCCTGTTATCAACGACATCCAATGTCCATGGTCAGGAAACCGTAACCATCTATTGATCAACGAGCTAGTTAAATAGAGGCTCACTAGGGACATGTTGTGGTCTATGTATTCACACATGTATTACGATTTCCGGATAACACAATTATAGCATGAACAATAGACAATTACCATGAACAAGGAAATATAATAATAACCATTTTATTATTGCCTCTAGGGCATATTTCCAACAATCTCCCACTTGCACTAGAGTCAATAATCTAGTTACATTGTGATGAATCGAACACCCATAGAGTTCTGTTGTTGATCATGTTTTGCTCGTGGAAGAGGTTTAGTCAACGGATCTGCGACATTCAGGTCCGTATGCACTTTACAAATCTCTATGTCTCCATCTTGAACATTTTCACGAATGGAGTTGAAGCGATGCTTGATATGCCTGGTCTTCTTGTGAAACCTGGGCTCCTTGGCAAGGGCAATTGCTCTAGTGTTGTCACAGAAGAGAGTCATCGGGCCCGATGTATTGGGAACAACTCCTAGGTCAGTAATGAACTCCTTCATCCAGATTGCTTCATGTGCTGCCTCGGAGGCTGCTATGTACTCCGCTTCACATGTAGATCCCGCCATGACGCTTTGCTTGCAACTGCACCAGCTGACCGCCCCACCATTCAAAATATACACGTATCCGGTTTGTGACTTGGAGTCATCCAGATCTGTGTCGAAGCTAGCATCGACGTAACCCTTTATGACGAGCTCTCCATAAACGAGAAACATATCCTTGGTCCTTTTCAGGTACTTCAGGATGTTCTTTACCGCTGTCCAGTGTTCCATGCTGGGATTACTTTGGTACCTTCCTACCAAACTTACGGCGAGGTTCACATCAGGTCTGGTACACAGCATGGCATACATAATAGACCCTATGGCCGAGGCATAGGGATGACACTCATCTTTTCTCTATCTTCTGCCGTGGTCGGGCATTGAGCCATGCTCAATCTCACACCTTGCAATACAGACAAGAACCCCTTCTTGGACTGATCCATATTGAACTTCTTCAATATCTTGTCAAGGTATGTGCTTTGTGAAAGACCAATGAGGCGTCTTGATCTATCTCTATAGATCTTGATGCCTAATATATAAGCAGCTTCTCCAAGGTACTTCATTGAAAAACACTTATTCAAGTAGGCCTTTATGCTTTCCAAGAATTCTATATCATTTCCCATCAATAGTATGTCATCCACATATAATATGAGAAATGCTACAGAGCTCCCACTCAGTTTCTTGTAAACACAGGCTTCTCCATAAATCTGCGTAAACCCAAACGCTTTGATCATCTCATCAAAGCGAATGTTCCAACTCCGAGATGCTTGCACCAGCCCATAGATTGAGCGTTGGAGCTTGCATACCTTGTCAGCATTCTTAGGATCGACAAAACCTTCCGGCTGCATCATATACAATTCCTCCTTAAGGAAACCATTAAGGAATGCCGTTTTGACGTCCATTTGCCATATCTCATAATCATAGAATGCGGCAATTGCTAACATGATTCGGACGGACTTCAGCTTCGCTACGGGTGAGAAGGTCTCATCGTAGTCAACCCTTGAACTTGTCGATAACCCTTAGCGACAAGCCGAGCTTTATAGATGGTCACATTGCCATCCGCGTCCGTCTTCTTCTTAAAGATCCATTTATTTTCTATGGCTCGCCGATCATCGGGCAAGTCTGTCAAAGTCCATACTTTGTTTTCATACATGGATCCTATCTCGGATTTCATGGCTTCAAGCCATTTGTTGGAACCTGGGCCCGGCATCGCTTCTTCATAGTTCAAAGGTTCACCGTTGTCTAACAACATTATTTCTAGGACATGGTTGCCATAGCATTCTGGTGTGGAACGTGTCCTTGTGGACCTATGAAGATCAGTAGTAACTTGATCCGAAGTTCCTTGATCATCATCATTAACTTCCTCTCTAGTCGGTGCAGGCACCACAGAAACATTTTCTTGAGCTGCGCTACTTTCCGGTTCAAGAGGCAGTACTTCATCAAGTTCTACTTTCCTCCCACTTACTTCTTTCGAGAGAAACTCTTTCTCTAGAAAGGATCCATTCTTAGCAACAAAGATCTTGCCTTCGGATTTGAGGTAGAAGGTATAACCAATAGTTTCCTTAGGGTATCCTATGAAGACACATTTTTCCGACTTGGGTTCGAGCTTTTCAGGTTGAAGTTTCTTGACATAAGCATCGCATCCCCAAACTTTCAGAAACGACAGCTTAGGTTTCTTCCCAAACCATAATTCATACGGTGTCGTCTCAACGAATTTCGACGGAGCCCTATTTAAAGTGAATGCGACAGTCTCTAAAGCAGAACCCCAAACTGATAGCGGTAAATCGGTAAGAGACATCATAGATCACACCATATCTAATAGAGTGCGATTACGACGTTCGGACACACCATTACGCTGAGGTGTTCCCGGCGGCGTGAGTTGTGAAACAATTCCACATTTCCTTAAGTGCGTGCCAAATTCGTGACTCAAATATTCCCCTCCACGATCTGATCGTAAGAACTTTATTTTCTTGTCACGTTGATTCTCAACCTCACTCTGAAATTCCTTGAACTTTTCAAAGGTATCAGACTTGTGTTTCATTAAGTAGACATACCCATATCTACTTAAGTCATCAGTGAGGGCGAGAACATAACGATAACCACCGCGAGCCTCAACGCTCATTGGACCGCACACATCAGTATGTACGATTTCCTATAATTAAGTTGGTTGCTCGCTCCATTGTTCGGGAGAACGGAGTCTTGGTCATTTTGCCCATGAGGCATGGTTCGCACGTGTCAAATGATTCATAATCAAGAGACTCCAAAAGTCCATCTGCATGGAGTTTCTTCATGCGTTTGACACCAATGTGACCAAGGCGGCAGTGCCACAAGTATGTGGGACTATCATTATCAACCTTACATCTTTTGGCATTCACACTATGAATATGTGTAACATCACGTTCGAGATTCAATAAGAATAAAGCATTGACCAGCGGGGCATGACCATAAAACATGTCTCTCATATAAATAGAACAACCATTATTCTCAGATTTAAATGAGGAGCCATCTCGCATTAAGCGAGATCCAGATACAATGTTCATGCTCAAAGCTGACACTAAATAACAATTATTGAGGTTTAAAACTAACCCCGTAGGTAAATGTAGAGGTAGCGTGCCGACGGCGATCACATCGACCTTGGAACATTCCCGACGCGCATCATTACCTCGTCCTTCGCCAGTCTCCACTTATTCCGCTCCTGTTTTGAGTTACAAATATGAGCAACCGCACCGGTATCAAATACCCAGGAGCTACTACGAGTGCTGGTAAGGTACACATCAATAACATGTATATCATATATACCTTTGGTATTGCCGGCCTTCTTATCCGCTAAGTACTTGGGGCAGTTCTGCTTCCAGTGACCGCTTCCCTTGCAATAAAAGCACTCAGTCTCAGGTTTGGGTCCATGCTTTGGCTTCTTCCCAGCAACTGGCTTACCGGGCGCGGCAACTCCCTTGCCGTCCTTCTTGAAGTTCTTCTTACCCTTGCCTTTCTTGAAACTAGTGGTTTTATTGACCATCAACACTTGATGTTCCTTTTTGATCTCCACCTCCGCTGATTTCATCATTGAATATACCTCAGGAATGGTTTTATCCATCCCCTGCATATTGAAATTCATCACAAAGCTCTTGTAGCTAGGTGGAAGCGACTCAAGGATTCTGTCAATGACCGCGTCATCCGGGAGATTAACTCCCAGCTGAGACAAGTGGTTGTGCGACCCAGACATTTTGAGTATGTGCTCGCTGACAGAACTATTCTCCTCCATCTTACAACGGTAGAACTTGTCGGAGACTTCATATCTCTCAACTCGGGCATGAGCTTGGAAAACCATTTTCAGCTCTTGGAACATCTCATATGCTCCGTGCTGCTCAAAACGCTTTTGGAGCCCTGATTCTAAGCTGTAAAGCATGCCGCACTGAACCAGGGAGTAATCATCACTATGCGACTGCCAGGCGTTTATAACGTCTTGAGTTGCTGGGAAAACAGGTACTTCACCTAGCAGTGCATCAAGGACATATGCTTTCTTGGCAGCTATGAGGATGATCCTCAAGTTACGGACCCAGTCCGTATAGTTGCTACCATCGTCTTTCAGCTTGGTTTTCTCTAGGAACGCGTTGAAGTTGAGGGCAACATTAGCATGGGCCATTTGATCTACAAGACATATTGCAAAGATTTTAGACTATGTTCATGATAATTAAATTCATCTAATCAAATTATTTAATGAACTCCCACTCAGATAAACATCCCTCTAGTCATCTAAGTGATACATGATCCGAGTCAACTAGGCCGTGTCCGATCATCACGTGAGACAGACTAGTCATCACCGGTGAACATTGATGTCTACTACACAACCTTCTTCTTGTAGACGTTGTTGGGCCTCCAAGTGCAGAGGTTTGTAGGAAAGTAGCAAATTTCCCTCAAGTGGATGACCTAAGGTTTATCAATCCGTGGGAGGCGTAGGATGAAGATGGTCTCTCTCAAATAACCCTGCAACCAAATAACAAAGAGTCTCTTGTGTCCCCAACACACCCAATACAATGGTAAATTGTATAGGTGCACTAGTTCGGCGAAGAGATGGTGATACAAGTGCAATATGGATGGTAGATATAGGTTTTTGTAATCTGAAAATATAAAAACAGCAAGGTAACTAATGATAAAAGTGAGCGTAAACGGTATTGCAATGATAGGAAACAAGGCCTAGGGTTCATACTTTCACTAGTGCAAGTTCTCTCAACAATAATAACATAATTGGATCACATAACTATCCCTCAACATGCAACAAAGAGTCACTCCAAAGTCACTAATAGCGAAGAACAAACGAAGATATTATGGTAGGGTACGAAACCACCTCAAAGTTATTCTTTCCAATCAATCCGTTGGGCTATTCCTATAAGTGTCACAAACAGCCCTAGAGTTCGTACTAGAATAACACCTTAAGACACAAATCAACCAAAACCCTAATGTCACCTAGATACTCCAATGTCACCTCAAGTATCCGTGGGTATGATTATACGATATGCATCACACAATCTCAGATTCATCTATTCAACCAACACAAAGTACTTCAAAGAGTGCCTCAAAGTTTCTACCGGAGAATCAAGACGAAAACGTGTGCCAACCCCTATGCATAGGTTCATGGGCGGAACCCGCAAGTTGATCACCAAAACATACATCAAGTGAATCACGTGATATCCCATTGTCACCACAGATACGCACGGCAAGACATACATCAAGTGTTCTCAAATCATTAAAGACTCAATCCGATAAGATTACTTCAAAGGGAAAACTCAATCCATTACAACAGAGTAGAGGGGGGATAAGAAACATAAGATCCAACTATAATATCAAAGCTCGCGATACATCAAGATCGTGCCAAATCAAGAACACGAGAGAGAGAGATCAAACACATAGCTACTGGTACATACCCTCAGCCCCGAGGGTGAACTACTCCCTCCTCGTCATGGAGAGCGCCGGGATGATGAAGATGGCCACCGGTGAGGGTTCCCCCCTCCGGCAGGGTGCCGGAACAGGGTCCCGATTGGTTTTTGGTGGCTACAGAGGCTTGCGGCGGCGGAACTCCCGATCTATTCTGTTCCCCGAAGTTTTTAGGGTATATGGATATATATAGGCGGAAGAAATACGTCAGGGGAGCCACGAGGGGCCCACGAGGGAGGAGGGCGCGCCCTAGGGGGGTGGGCGCACCCCCTACCTCGTGGCTCCCTCGTTTCTTTCCTGACGTGCACTCCAAGTCTATCAGGTTGCTTTCCTTCCAAAAATAACTTCTCCAGAAGGTTTCATTCCGTTTCGACTCCGTTTGATATTCCTTTTCTTCAAAACACTGAAACAAGGGAAAAAAACAGGAACTGGCACTGGGCTCTGGGTCAATAGGTTAGTCCCAAAAATAATATAAAAGTGCATAGTAAAGCCCATAAAACATCCAAGATAGATAATATAATAGCATGAATACTTCATAAATTATAGATACGTTGGAGACATATCAAACATCTTCATGTTAATCGTATCTACCATACGACTCATGTTCGACCTTTCGGTCTCGTGTTCTGAGGCCATGTCTGTACATGCTAGGCTCGTCAAGTCAACCTAAGTGTTTTGCATGTGTAAATCTGGCTTACACCCGTTGTATTCGAACGTTAGAATCTATCACACCCGATCATCACGTGGTGCTTCGAAACAACGAACCTTCACAACGGTGCACAGTTAGGGGGAACACTTTCTTGAAATTATTGCGAGGGATTATCTTATTTAAGCTACCGTCGTTCTAAGCAAATAAGATGTAAAAACATGATAAACATCACATGCAATCAAATAGTGACATGATAAGGCCAATATCATTTTGCTCCTTTTGATCTCCATCTCCGGGGCGCCATGATGATCATCGTCACCGGCATGACACCATGATCTCCATCATCGTGTCTTCATGAAGTTGTCTCGCCAAGTGTTACTTCTACTACTATGGCTAACGGTTAGCAATAAAGCAAAGTAATTACATGGCGTTTTCAGTGACACGCAGGTCATACAATAAATTAAGACAACTCCTATGGCTCCTGCCGGTTGTCATACTCATCGACATGCAAGTCGTGATTCCTATTACAAGAACATGATAAATCTCATACATCACATATATCATTCATCACATCCTTTTGGCCATATCACATCACACGGCATATGCTGCAAGAACAAGTTAGACGTCCTCTAATTGTTGTTGCAAGTTTTTACGTGGCTGCTATAGGTTTCTAGCAAGAACGTTTCTTACCTACGCCAAAACCACAATGTGATATGCCAATTTCTATTTACCCTTCATAAGGACCCTTTTCATCGAATCCGATCCGACTAAAGTGGGAGAGACAGACACCCGCTAGCCACCTAATGCAACTAGTGCATGTCAGTCGGTGGAACCTGTCTCACGTAAGCGTACGTGTAAGGTCGGTCCGGGCCGCTTCATCCCATGATGCTGCCGAATCAAGATAGGACTAGTAACGGCAAGTAAATTGACAAAATCGACACCCACAACAACTTGTGTTCTACTCGTGCATAGAAACTACACATAAACCTAGCTCATGATGCCACTGTTGGGGATCGTAGCAGAAATTAAAAAATTCTATGCATCACCAAGATCAATCCATGGAGAGACTAGCAACGAGAGAGAGGGGAGTGCATCTTCATACCCTTGAAGATCACGATGCAGAAGCATTACAAGAACGCGGATGAAGTAGTCGTACTCGCAGCGATTCAGATCGTGGTTGATTCCGATCTAAGCGCCGAACAACGGCGCCTCCGCGTTCAACACACGTGCAGCCCGGTGATGTCTCCCATGCCTTGATCCAGCAAGGAGGAGGGAGAGGTTGGGAAAGACAACTCCAGCAGCAGCACGATGGCGTGGTGGTGGTGGAGGAGCGTGGTACTCCGGCAGGGCTTCGCCAAGCACCGCAGAAGGAGGAGGAGGTGTTGGAGAGGGGGAGGGCTGTGCCAGGGCTGTGGTGCGGCTGCCCTCCCACCCCCACTATTTATAGGGGAAGGGGAGAAGGGGCCGGCCCCTCTAGATGAGATCTAGAGGGGGGGGGGGCGGCCAAGGGGAGGGGGCTTGCCCCCCAAGCCAAGGGGGCGCCCCCTTTAGTGTTCCCCCCAACCCTAGGCGCATGGGCCCTAGGGGGGATGGCGCCCAGCCCACTTAGGGGCTGGTTCCCTTTGACATACAGCCCATAGGGCCCTCCGGGGCAGGTGGACTCTCCCGATGGACCCCCGGAACCCCGTCGGTGGTCCCGGTACAATACCGTCAAACCCCCGAATACTTCCGGTGACCGTATGATGACTTCCCATATATAAATCTTCACCTCCGGACCATTCCGGAACTCCTCGTGACGTCCAGGATCTTATCCGGGACTCCGAACAACATTCGGTAACCACATATAAACTTTTCCCTATAACCCTAGCGTCATCGAACCTTAAGTGTGTAGACCCTACGGGTTCGGGAGGCATGCAGACATGACCGAGACATCTCTCCGGTCAATAACCAACAACGGGATCCGGATACCCATGTTGGCTCCCACATGTTCCACGATGATCTCATCGGATGAACCACGATGTCGGGGATTCAATCAATCCCGTACACAATTCCCTTTGTCTACCGGTATGATACTTGCCCGAGATTCGATCGTCGGCATCCCTATACCTTGTTCAATCTCATTACTGGCAAGTCTCTTTACTCGTTCCGTAACACATCATCCCGTGATCAACTCCTTGGTCACATTGAGCTCATTATTATGATGTCTTACCGAGTGGGCCCAGAGATACCTCTCCGTCACACGGAGTGACAAATCCCAGTCTCGATTCGTGCCAACCCAATAGACACTTTCGGAGATACCCGCAGTGTGCCTTTATAGCCACCCAGTTACGTTGTGACGTTTGGCACACCCAAAGCATTCCTACGGTATCCGGGAGTTGCAGAATCTCATGGTCTATGGAAATGATACTTGACATTAGAAATGCTTTAGCAGACAAACTACACGATCTTGTGCTATGCTTAGGATTGGGTCTTGTCCATCACATCATTCTCCTAATGATGTGATCCCATTATCAACGACATCCAATGTCCATGGTCAGGAAACCGTAACCATCTATTGATCAACGAGCTAGTCGACTAGAGGCTCACTAGGGACATGTTGTGGTCTATGTATTCACACATGTATTACGATTTCTGGATAACACAATGATAGGATGAACAATAGACAATTACCATGAACAAGGAAATATAATAATAACCATTTTATTATTGCCTCTAGGGCATATTTCCAACAAATAAAACACACCCAGACAAGTTCTAGAGATAACCCGGTGGTCGCTCTCTCACAGGGTGATGAGGAGAGGATCGTCGGGTAGGATTATGCTATACGATGTTACTTGATGCTATACTTGCTACTCTCTTCTATATGCTTCAAGATGGAGGTTGCCAGAAGCGTAGTCTTTGATAAGACTAGCTATCCCCCTCTTATTCTGGCATTCTGCAGCTCAGTCCACAGATACTACCCATTTCATTGATACCGATGCATATGTAGTGTAGATCCTTGCTTGCGAGTACTTTGGATGAGTACTCACAGTTGGTTTGTTACCTCTTTTCCCCCTTTTTCATTCTTCCCGGATGTCGCAACCAGATGTTGGAACCCAGGAGCCAGATGCCACCTTCAACGACTCCTACTACACCAAGGGTGCCTACTACTACGTGCAGACCACCGACGACCAGGGGTAGTTTAGTAGGATCCCAGGCAGGAGGGGCATGCGCCTCTTCGATCTGTATCCCTGTTTGTGCAGGACATCTTATGGCAACTTGTTTAACTTATGTCTATACTCAGATATTATTGCTTCCGCTGACTCGTTTATATATGTTCGAGCTCTTGTATTCGAGCCCTCGAGGCCCCTGGCTTGTAATATGAAGCTTGTATTGTTTTATTTGTGTCTAGAGTTGAGTTGTGATATCTTCCGGTGAGTCCTTGATCTTGATCGTACACATTTGCATGTATGATTAGTGTACGATTGAATCGAGGACGTCACACTAAACGCGTTCCTTCGACATCAAAACAAAAGGGAAATACTATTTCCTTACAACTTCAAGTGAGTGTTACTGTCTTGTGCATATCTGGTTTCGCTTACTCGAGGTTAAGTGTGATGATTTATGCATTCGCAACTTCCACTTTGTTCTGCTATCCATTAAGATTGACGCGGGAGTAGTAACTGTCTTAGACTCGAGACATAAAGAGCTTAAGCTGTGGACGGACATGAATGAAATGCTCCAGAAGTAAGTTCAATCATTATCGCACCATATCGACAACTTTCGTTCATTTCCTGATATCAAGTGATCATTTTCTTTGCCAGACAGGGTTTAAAAAAAGTTCACCATAATGGTTCCGTGTCTGAAGAAGGAGCTTCGATTTACACACCTCAAAGTAAGTAGTACTAGCTAGTTCCGCGCATCTCTCATTGATTCTAGTTTCATCAATACCATTATCATGCTTGATTATCAGTTTGATTGAACTCTATTCTCTTGAAGTGTTTGTGGCAGGCACCCAAGAATAATTTATATGGATACTATGTTCGCAATTTCATTCGCCACTCAACCTCTGAGCGGGGCTTATTGGATTTCGGGTTTCGGCAAAACCCTTGAGGTTCGAACACTGGGGTGCGCACGAAGATCTCTCCTCCCTCAAGCACTCACCCTCACCACAATCTCAAGGCTTAGCGCGTCGAACCCACAGAGCAAGAGACACAAGATTTATACTGGTTCAGGCCACCGATGTGGTGTAATACCCTACTCCAGTGTGGTGTGGTGGATTGCCTCTTGGGCTGATGATGAACATTTACAAGGGAAGAACATCCTCCTGGGGTGAGGTGCTCTTGTGCTCGGTGAGCTTGTTTGGGTGTATTGTGTATCGGTTCGACTTCAGTTGCCTCCTAGTGTGGTGGCTAGTCCTATTTATAGAGGCCCTGGTCCTCCTCCCAAATATTGAGCGGGAAGGGATCCAACAATGGCCAAATTCGAAGGGAGACAACTAGTACAAGTTATCCTGACTAAAGGTGGTCTTCGCCTGCCAAAGGCTCTGGTGGTGACGCCGTCTTGGTCTCCACGGTGACCTCCGTCCTGCCGTCCTGCTAGTCTTGGTCTCATTGCACCGATATGGAAACCTTTGCCTGATGCCTCGGTACTCCTCGCCTACGCTTGCCTCTTTAGAACCAAAGAGGAAACGAGGACACTGTGCGCGCTGGCGCCCGCCTGGCGCCCGCTGATGACGCACAAGTATAGGGGATCTATCATAGTCCTTTCGATAAGTAAGAGTGTCGAACCCAACTAGGAGCAGAAGGAAATGACAAGCGGTTTTCAGTAAGGTATTCTCTGCAAGCACTGAAATTATCGGTAACAGATAGTTTTGTGATAAGGTAATTTGTAACGAGTAACAAGTAAAAAGTGTAAGTAAAGTGCAGCAAGGTGGCCCAATCCTTTTTGTAGCAAAGGACAAGCCTGGACAATTTCTTATATGAAGGAAAACGCTCCCGAGGACACATGGGAATTATCGTCAAGCTAGTTTTCATCATGCTCATATGATTCACGTTTGTTACTTTGATAATTTGGTATGTGGGTGGACCGGTGCTTGGGTGCTGTCCTTACTTGGACAAACATCCCACTTATGATTAACTCCTATTGCAAGCATCCGCAACTACAAAAGAAGTATTAAGGTAAACCTAACCACAGCATGAAACATAGGGATCCAAATCAGCCCCTTACGAAGCAACGCATAAACTAGGGTTTAAGCTTCTGTCACTCTAGCAACCCATCATCTACTTATTACTTACCAATGCCTTCCTCTAGGCCCAAACAATGGTGAAGTGTCATGTAGTCGACGTTCACATAACACCACTAGAGGAAAGACAACATACATCTCATCAAAATATCGAACGAATACCAAATTCACATGACTACTTATAGCAAGACTTCTCCCATGTCCTCAGGAACAAACTTAACTACTCACAAAGCATATTCATGTTCATAATCAGAGGGGTATTAATATGCATAATGGATCTAAACATATGATCTTCCACCAAATAACCAACTAGCATCAACTACAAGGAGTAATCAACACTACTAGCAACCCACAGGTACCAATCTGAGGCTTTGGAATAAAGATTGGATACAAGAGATGAACTAGGGTTTGAGAGGAGATGGTGCTGGTGAAGATGTTGATGAAGATTGACCCCCTCCCGATGAGAGGATCGTTGGTGATGATGATGGCGATGATTTCCCCCTCCCGGAGGGAAGTTTCCCCGGCAGAACAGCTCTGCCGGAGCTCTAGATTGGTTCCGCCAAGGTTCCGCCTCGTGGCGGCAGAGTTTGTTCCCGAAAGCTTGCTTATGATTTTTTCCAGGGTAAAAGACCTCTTATAGAAGAAGATGGGCACCGGAGGCCTGACAGGGGGCCCACGAGGCAGGGGGCGTGCCTAGGGGGATAGGGCGCGCCCCCACCCTCGTGGCCAGGGTTCAGGCCCCCTCTGGTATTTTCTTCGCTCAGTATTTTTTATTAATTCCAAAAATGACTTCCGTGGAGTTTCAGGACTTTTGGAGTTGTGCAGAATAGGTCTCTAATATTTGCTCCTTTTCCAGCCCAGAATTCCAGCTGCCGGCATTCTCCCTCTGTAACATCCCAAATTTTCAATTTCGAATGTTATACATTGATCATCATTGCATAGCATATTTTATTGCATTTTGGCAAATCCTCGATAAATCCTAAGCAACTCAAGGACCCTCGGAGAGAGTTGGGGATTTTCCCGATTTATCATATTTGATTTTCATCAAATAATTAAACGAGGATTTTGGTTTTAATTATTTTCTCTCCGGAAAAATATTTCACATTAAAATAAATGAGAGGAGAAAATATGACTTCTCCAAAACAATTGAAATATTGGAGGAAAAAAATATTAAAATCATATATTGGATTTTATTCGGATTTTATTTGCAATTTTAATTGCATTAAAAAAATTGCACGTTGTCAAAACTGCATTTTTGTGTCAAAAAATGTTCACCTTGTTCTAATTATTTTAATTAGACGGGGAAAATTTGTTTTATCATTTTTGGATTTTTATTTATTTTTCTACGATTTTTTTTCTGTTCGGCGGAATATATTTTAAAAAAAACCCACCGCGCCCGACCGGGCC
>NC_057799.1:277054-284978 GCF_018294505.1 Triticum aestivum | reverse complement strand
CTCGCCGACCCCCGCCGGAGCCCCAAGCCGCCCCGCCGGAGCCCGTCCCGAGAGGTACCGAGCCGCCGCCGCCGCTTGCCGATTTTTCTAAAAAAACCGTTCGTTTTTTTCCTAAACCCTAGATCGGTTTATTTTTCTTCGGTTTTATTATTTAGTGAACGTTCACCGATCCGTTCATTTTAATGAACGTGTTCGTCGGATTTTCGCTGTTAACGAACGTTCGTTCGTTTAACCGTTCGTCAGTTTTCTTTTCCGTCGGATTTTTCCGCGATTATTCCAGATCTCGATTTCAGATCAGATCTTCGTTTTCGTTTAACTTTTCGCTCGTTTATCGGAATCAGGCGATTCAAGTGCCTAGAGTTTCGTCTCAAAATTCTGTTTCTGTTTAACCTACTCAAACAAGTTTTTGCTACTGTAAAATTTGACCTAGATCCAGATTAGTAAATGAAGCTTGTTTCTTTCGCCGTTTAACTTTCGTTGCTTTGTTCGAGTTGATTCTTTTTGCAAACCGGAGTTCTTAAGTTGAACTTTCTAGTTGGATCTTTCATTCGAGTTTTACCTGTGCATTGGATGAGTACTTATTGTTTGCTTGTTTGTTTGCGATAGAGTACCCGGAGTGCGCCGCTTGTTACTTCGAATCTCTAGGTTTCGCGGATCATCAGCAAGGCAAGTAACACTTTGATCATACTTTTCCATACCCAGTTTTATTTGCACTAGATCAATCCTCAAACATTGCATGGTTAGGATCTAATTAAACTGTGGGTATTGGGATGTAGTTGAGGTAGTACCTATTACCTGTGTTATTTATCAAACCCTTGGGAGTTACTTCTACGTTTGCTATTATATTGCCATGCTATGCTCGTAGACGTGGTTTGGGTTTGAGAGATATTCATGACAGATGTGAGATTGTTAATTAATGGTTTACTTAAGGTGGCAACTAAAACTCACATCTGGGTGGATTGAGGCACCTGGGGAACCCAGTGCTGCCTGTATTTTTGGATATCCCGGGGTACCCGTGTGATCATCCTATGGACCGCCACCCAGGCTCAAAGGGATCATAAGATTATTCATGCTAGAAACTTCCGTGTGCAGCCACAAGCTATTATGGGCTCTAGCATAGTTGAGTAGGTTACATGATCTCTTGAAGAGGTGGGCTAGCAGATGTAGGGGAAAGTAGGTGTAACTGTCCATCCAGAGTAAAGGGTGATTGTTTCTGAAAGACTGTGTCTCGGTCATCCGTTTCTCAAACATCATGTAGTGCGAGAATCAAGCGGAGGCGAACGAGTCTTGTGGGGAAAAGTGCACAAACCTCTGCAGAGTGTACAAACTAATCATGGTTAGCCGTGTCCCCGGTTATGGACAACTTGAGTATCTAGTACCTGGATTATCATGTGAATCTCATCACCATGTTACTTTAATTAATTTTGTTGGGTTAATGATGACACTTAATTGGGATTGAGTTGGAGGTACCTTCTCAATGTTTAACAACCACCATGATAGTTAAACATAACTTATTCCTTTGTAGTAGGGAAAATTGGCTTTTCGCAAAACTGTAACCATAGAGCTTTCCACCAGCCATATATGCATGTAGTATAGCATTATTATGTTCATTATTCTCTATGTGTTATATTGCCAGCATATTCCATGTGCTGACCCGTTTTCAGGCTGCAACGTTTCATGTTGCAGACTTTTCAGACCACGAGTAAGGTGCCTTAGGTCGTGGTCTTATACTCAGTGATGCCGTTGGAGTTGATGGACTCACTTATCTTCCAAGTCTTCCGCTGTTAAGTATTTAGATGGCCCCAAGCCATATTTTTCATACTTATTCTCTTTTGAGATATTCGATGTAATAAGTGTGTGATTGCTACTCTGTTATAAATCCTCCATTTGTACTGGGCGTGTCAGCATTACTGATCCAGGGATGACACTGGTGCACAGCAGCACAGACTATTTGAGGTCTGGTCGCTACAAAGGTGGTATCAGAGCACACGCTGACTGTAGGACACGACCACTAAGCTTAAGCCCTAGAACACTTCTCTCTTCTCATTTCTGACCCCTCTCCACTTTCTACTCTTTTAGGAATGGCGGATGTAAGGAGCAAGTTCATGCAACCAGATGAAGACACGCCTTTTGGACGACACTTGAAGGAAGTCACTAAGTACTTGAACATAGGAATACCAAGCATCACCGGAACCTACAACGCCACATTACCTGAAGAGGAGAGCTGGAAGATTCAAGTTCAAGTTCCAGGAAGGACGTTTGCGCCAGTTACTGAACCTATAAGATTGGCTTTTGAAGCACCAACCTGGAGTTTAGGGAAGAGCATGGCAGCCTACATCGCTATGGGACGCATTGGAGAAGTCTACCACAAGGAGCTTAAGGATACTATTTATCAGATTTGTGGACGCCGAGATGAGCAATGGGAGATGTTCAGCACCAAGAAGGATGGATCAATTGCAGCTTTCATCCAGGAGCAAAACCAACACATTCGTCGCCAGGAGAACCAGATGTGCTCAGACAAGGAAGATCTGAAGAAGGCATTGACGAAGATCAAGGAGCTGGAGGAAGAACTCAAGGCTACACGCGAGGATTATTTGGAGGAAATCGTCGCACTAGTAGGGAAGAATGACGACCTGGAGAAGAAGATTGGAGTATTTATGGGAAATCCAGTGCCAAAAGCAGAAGATGACGAATGCGCTTGCCCGGATAACTACATCATCATCGACGACACCGACTTGGACCCCAGTGAAGATGACTTTGTTGATGAAGCTAGAGCAGATATCATGGAGTCTTCAACTGATCAAAATTTCTAGTAGACCACCATATCAGTAGTAGTTTTCCCCCATTTAATAGTATAGTTCAAGCACTTTGTAACGCTAGTTAGATCGATTGTATGCCTTGTTTGAATTGATTGAGTGATATTGATTGTATTTGACTCATGAGCATATGGGTAGTGTTTTCCCTCTAGACCTCATTCTATTCTTAACTCTCATCTTTTCTAACCCATCAGATGCCTCCGAGACGCGACACCGGATTTGTTTTCCCACCCGAGATCACCCAGTTGATTCAGCAACAGAATGCCCTGATGCAAGTGTTGGTACAGAACCAAGGCAACAACAACAACAACAACAACAACCCACCCCCTCCACCTGTTGATCACTTAGCCCGTTTCTTGAGGCTAAACCCGCCGGTGTTTTCCAGCAGCACCGAGCCGATTGTTGCAGATGATTGGCTTGGCAAAGTTGGAAGGGAGTTGGCCACTGCAGGATGCACAGATGCGGAAAGAGTGCGTTTTGCCGCACATCAGCTTGATGGACCCGCAGCATCATGGTGGGAGAATTATACAGCCACACACCCTATTGACACTGTCACATGGGACCAGTTTCAGCAAGCTTTCCATACAGCTCATGTTTCAGCAGGAGCTATGGCTATGAAGAAGCGTGAGTTTCGCAACCTACGCCAAGGAGGACGTAGCGTAGGCCAGTATGTGGAGGATTTCAGTAAGTTAGCACGTTATGCACCAGATGACGTTGCTACAGATGCAGCCAAGCAGGAGAAGTTTTTGGAAGG
The DNA here is from genome assembly GCF_018294505.1 of Triticum aestivum. NCBI lineage: Eukaryota > Viridiplantae > Streptophyta > Magnoliopsida > Poales > Poaceae > Triticum > Triticum aestivum. Next base: position 281,408 of record NC_057799.1, on the reverse strand, counting down.
ACTGAATGATGAACTGCGCATGCAGCTAATGGCAGCAACCTTCAACAACTACCAGGAGTTGGTAGATAGAGCTCTCATGATTGAAGGGAAGCAGCAGCAGATTGAAAACCGTAAGAGGAAGTATGGACAAGGGAAGTACAATTCTGGAGCTCAGCAGAAGCCACGTTTTGCCCCGAAACCGGGAGGACAGTTTCAGCATACCCATGGGGGAGGTAGTACGCACAACCATAATGGCTCCAAGAATGGTAATGGGAATGGAGGAAGCAACGGACAGAACCGTAATAACCCATCTACCCCAGCCAAGAGGGATCTAAGTCACGTTACTTGTTTCAAGTGCCAGAAGACTGGACACTATGCAAATGATTGTTCTGAAGTCCAGAATGGTAATGGCAATGGAAGCTCCGGGAAGAAGCCGAACCCTTTCAATAAAGGACATGTGAACCACGTGAGCATGGAAGAGGTTGAAGCACAGCCTGATGCAGTAATAGGTAAGTTTTTGGTTAAGTCATTTACTGCAATCGTTCTTTTTGATACTGGTGTATCGCATTCATACATATCAAGGGGATTTGTGGATAAGTTTAAGTTGCCCACCAAAGTTCTCAGAACACCTATGTTAGTAACCTCGCCAGGAGCAGAGTATGTGGCAAGCCAAGGATGTTTTTAGATGCCATTGGCCATAGGTAGGCATGTTTTCCCCTCAGACCTAATAATTTTGGAGTCGCAAGGTTTGGATGTGATTTTGGGAATGGATTGGCTATCGATGTATGGAGGAAACATCGATTGCGCCAGTAAGTCGATTTTGCTTACCACCCCAGAAGGAAGAAGGATCAAGTATGTATCCCGGCATGTGCCAAAGAGGACTCAAGTGAATTCCTTATCAGGAGTTGTACAGGAGGAGGTACCAGTGGTGAAGGATTACCCGGATGTATTTCCAGAAGAGTTGCCAGGCATGCCACCAGATAGAGACATTGAGTTCTTGATTGAACTTTTGCCAGGCACAGGGCCAATATCTAAGAGACCGTACAGGATGCCCGCAAAAGATTTGGAGGAAATTAAGAAGCAGATTAAGGAGTTATTGGATAAAGGCTATATTCGCCCAAGTTCGTCACCTTGGGGATCACCAGTACTTCTAGTGGAGAAGAAAGATGGATCATTGAGGATGGTTGTTGATTACCGTGGATTGAATGAAGTGACCATCAAAAACAAGTACCCACTGCCGATGATCAATGATTTGTTTGACCGCTTACAAGGAGCTAAAGTATTTTCCAAGATCGATCTACGATCAGGATACCATCAGTTAAAGATTCAAGAGCAGGATATACCTAAGACGGCTTTTACCACCAGATATGGGCTGTATGAGTATACCGTTATGTCATTTGGTCTGACTAACGCACCTGCCTATTTCATGAACCTGATGAACAAAGTGTTTATGGAGTTCTTGGATAAGTTTGTCGTGGTGTTCATAGACGATATTTTAGTCTTTTCCAAGAATGAGGAAGAGCATAAGGAGCATTTGCGTTTGGTACTTGAGAAGCTCAGAGAACATCAGTTATACGCCAAGTTCAGCAAATGTGAATTTTGGCTGAAGGAAGTTGGATTCCCCGGACATGTTATTTCTGGAGAAGGAATAGCAGTAGACCCCACCAAAGTTGACACGGTAACAAGTTGGGAATCACCCACATCAGTTGGAGAGATCCGGAGTTTCCTTGGACTTGCAGGATACTATCGGAGGTTTATTGAGAATTTGTCTAAGATTGCAAAACCCATGACTGAGCTATTAAAGAAGGACACCAAGTTCAATTGGACTGAGGAATGTGAAGCTAGTTTCCAAGAATTGAAGAAACGATTGGTTACATCACCAGTGTTGATTCTGCCAGATCAACGCAAGGACTATGAAGTTTATTGCGACGCTTCTCGTCGAGGACTTGGAGCAGTGCTTATGCAGGAAGCAAGAGTTGTGTCATATGCTTCACGACAACTTAAACCCCATGAGAAGATTTATGCCACGCATGATTTGGAATTAGCAGCCGTAGTGCATGCGTTGAAGACATGGAGACACTTTCTCATCGGAAATCATTGTGAGGTGTACACGGATCACAAGAGTTTGAAGTACATTTTCACGCAGAAGGAGTTAAATCTTAGACAGAGGAGATGGTTGGAGCTTATTAAGGACTATGATATGAGATTGCATTATCACCCAGGGAAGGCTAACGTAGTAGCAGATGCGTTGAGCCGCAAGAGCCATGTCAACACCCTCATGACAGGAGAGTTACCTCAGGAGTTAGCCGAGGACCTTCGCGAGCTATGTTTGGAGATAGTCCCAAGAGGCTATTTAGCGACATTGGAGATTCAGTCTACCTTGATGGAAAAGATCAGAGAAGCTCAGAAGACAGACAAGGAGATTATTGATGAGATAAAGGAAAAGATGAGCAAAGGAAAAGCCAAGGGATTTCGTGAGATGAGCACGATACCCTATGGTTTGAGGACCGCGTTTACGTGCCCAATGATCCGGAGATCAGGAAGTTGATTTTGCAAGAGGCCCATGATTCACCGTATTCGATTCACCTAGGAAATACCAAGATGTATTTGGATTTGAAGGATACTTTCTGGTGGACCGGAATGAAGAAGGATATTGCGGAGTATGTAGCAGTTTGTGATGTATGTCAGAGAGTGAAGGAAGAACATCAGAAGCCAGCAGGATTACTACAACCATTGCCAATACCCGAATGGAAGTGGGATAAAATAGGCATGGATTTTATCACGGGATTGTCCAGGACTCGTTCAGGCTATGACTCAATATGGGTTGTAGTCGACCGTTTGACGAAAGTAGCTCATTTCATTCCAGTGAAGACCACTTACACCAGTCCTAAGTTGGCGAAGATATACATGACCAGGATCGTATGTTTGCATGGAGTTCCGAGGACCATTGTATCAGACAGAGGAACCCAGTTTACCTCGAAGTTTTGGAAGCAGTTACATAAAACATTGGGAACCAGGCTAGAATTTAGTACAGCCTTTCACCCACAGACAGATGGACAGACCGAAAGAGTCAATCAGATTTTGGAAGACATGCTGAGAGCTTGTGCACTAGATTATGGATCTAGTTGGGACGACAATTTGCCATATGCAGAGTTTTCTTAGAACAACAGTTATCAAACCAGTTTGAAGATGGCCCCTTTCGAAGCTTTGTACGGAAGGAGGTGTAGAACACCGTTGTTATGGGACGAAGTAGGAGACCGTTAGTTGTTTGGACCAGATTTGATTAAGGAGTCTGAACAGAAAGTGAGGTTGATTCGCGATAGGCTCAAGGTAGCCCAGTCCAGGCAGAAGAGTTATGCTGATTCTAAACGAAAGGAGACAGTTCACGAAGTCGGAGACAGAGTTTATCTTCGAGTATCACCACTTCGAGGAGTGAAGCGCTTTGGAGTTAAGGGAAAGCTAGCGCCCCGTTTTATCGGACCATACAGAGTTTTGGAACGTATGGGAGAAGTTGCCTACAAGCTGGAATTGCCCGAAGGATTGTCAGGAGTTCACGACGTATTTCACGTTTCACAGTTGAAGAAGTGCCACACAGAGATGGCTGAGATACCACTGAGAGATACAGTGCCACTGGAAGCGATTCAGCTGGAAGGTGATTTGACCTATGAGGAGAAACCAGTTAAGATTCTTGAGTATGCCAGCCGAGTCACCCGCAGTAAGGTTATCAAGTTTTGCAAAGTCCAGTGGAGTCACCACACGGAAGATGAAGCCACCTGGGAGCGAGAGGAAGATCTACGGAAGGACCACTCTCACCTATTTTCTAGCCAACCCGAATCTCGAGGGCGAGATTCATCATAAGGGGGGTAGGTTTGTAACATCCCAAATTTTCAATTTGGAATGTTATACATAGATCATCATTGCATAGCATATTTTATTGCATTTTGGCAAATCCTCGATAAATCCTAAGCAACTCAAGGACCCTCGGAGAGAGTTGGGGATTTTCCCGATTTATCATATTTGATTTTCATCAAATAATAAAACGAGGATTTTGGTTTTAATTATTTTCTCTCCGGAAAAATATTTCACATTAAAATAAATGAGAGGAGAAAATATGACTTCTCCAAAACAATTGAAATATTGGAGGAAAAATATTAAAATCATATATTGGATTTTATTCGGATTTTATTTGCAATTTTAATTGCATTAAAAAAATTGCACGTTTTCAAAACTACATTTTTGTGTCAAAAAATGTTCACCTTGTTCTAATTATTTTAATTAGACGGGGAAAATTTGTTTTATCATTTTTGGATTTTTATTTATTTTTCTGTGATTTTTTTTGTTTTCGGCGGAATATATTTAAAAAAAAAACCCACCG